>NW_007251079.1:661995-738225 GCF_000164805.1 Carlito syrichta
CGCGGGTTCAGGCAATCCACTCACCTCAGCCTCCCAAAGGCGTGGGATTACAGGCTGAGCCACCAAGCCTGGCTAAGTACCTTCTTTTAAGTTGTAAACTTTATGAGGGAAAGATTTCTTTTATAGTTTCTTATTATATTTTAATAATTACAGAATCACTACAGATCCTGATAGAGTTATACAATGATAGCCCTCATTTCATTTCTTTTTTTTCAATTTTATAGTTTTTTAATCCTCTCGGTTCAAATGACTAAATATTCAAAACCAACCCAAATAGCACTAAAAAAAATACTTAAATAACTTAGGTAGGGACAACCAAATTGACAATATTTTCAAATACAAAATAGGATGGATATTTTTAGCAATGTAATCCAATGTTATATTATAATGTATAGCTGTATATATAAAACATATAGTGTACAACATATTATAGTTAATTATAAACTAAATTAAAAATATTTAGAAAAATAAATTTGTTATAAACATAATTAAAATTAATTTTATTTTTATTTTTTATCAATATTTTTTATTATGATATTGTGGGGTACAGTTAAGGGTTAGGTATACAGATATGCTTCGTTCAGTCACCTTTGTTGATAAGAAGTGTCTCCCCATCCCCAGACATATATTTACTACCATTAATCCCATCTCCCTTCCCCCCCATAGTTCCCCACCACTGTCAGTCATTTTCTTATAGTATTACATTGGAATGTTCAAGGTCCATTATATGAGTGAGAACATGTGATACTCAGATATTTGTTTCTATGAGAGATCACTCAGTATTATAGACTCTAGTTCCATCCAGGTTGCTGCAAAATTCATGATTTTGTTCTTTTTTATGGCTGCGTAGTATTCCATCGTGTATATGTATCACATTTTTTTAATCCAGTCCTCTTTTGATGGACAGCATGGTTGCCTCCAGGTTCTTGGTATTGTGAACAATGCTGCAATAAACATATATGTGCAGGTATCTTTTTTATAGAGTGATTTGAGTTCTTCAGGGTATATTCCCAGTAGGGGGATTGTGGGTCATATGGGAGGTTGATATTTAGAGCTTTTAGGAATCGCCACACTCCTTTCCACAGAGGTTGCACTAGTTTGCACTCCCACCAACAGTGTAGAAGTGTTCCCTTTTCGCCACACCCTCTCCAGCAACTGTTATTTTTGAGTTATTGATAATTGCCATTCTGACTGGAGTTAGGTGGTATCTCAGTGTGGTTTTGATTTGCATCTCCCTGATGATTAGTGAGGTTTTTAAAAATTAATTTAAATAAATATTTAATAAGATAGAATTCCAATGAATAATTTTGTTATAATATAAATTCACTAAGAAAAACTACTTATATATTTATTTACTTTTCCTTTTCACCATGAATGTATATCTTAATTCTTTTTTTTTTTCTTTTTTTGTGAGTTGGAGTCTCACTCTGTCACCCAGACTGGAGTGCAGTGGCCGCTCCCGGCCACCGCAGCCTCGACCTGCTGGGCTCCGGCGATCCTTCCGCCTCAGCCTTCTGAGTAGCGGGAACTACAGGCATGCACTACCACGCCCAGCTGATTTTTTGATTTATTGTAGAGATGAGGTCTCACTGCCCAGGCGGGTCTTGAACCCGCGGGCTCAGGCAATCCACTCACCTCAGCCTCCCAAAGGCGCGGGATTACAGGCTGAGCCACCGAGCCCGGCTTCTTAATTCTATAATGATATTTTTAGTTACTTTGGAATCTTTGTTTACCTTATCCCTGTCCCCAGCCCTCCCTCTTTTAAAAATTTTATTATAGAGATGTGGAGTACAAGTAAGGATTGACTACACAAGTAGGCTGCATGCAGAGTTTCCAGCTGACCCTCACTCCTCCTGGTATAGAAACAGGACCCTTTGTGTTCCACATGTCTCCTTCACCTTCCCTCCCTTAACAGTTCCCAGTGACTGATGACCCTATCTTTGTGCTGATGTGATTAATATTCAGTTCCCACTTATGAGTAAGAAAATGAAATACTCAGTTCTTTGTTTCTGAGATAGATTGCTTAGTATAATGGTCTCTAACTCCATCCAATTTTCTGTGAAGTCCATGATTTTGTTCTTCTTTATAGCTGTGTAATACTCCATTGTGTTTACCACACATTATCTTTATCAGGTCTACTGCTGATGGGCGAAAAGATTGGTTCCATGTTTTTGCTACTGTAAATAGTGTAGCAATAAACATGCATGTGCAAGTGTCTTTTTTATACAGCAATTTATGTTCCTCTGGGTATATTCCCAGGAGAGGTATTGCTGGATCTTATGGAAGACTAATTTTTAGTTCTTTTAGGAATCACCACACTGCTTTCCTTATAGGTTGAACAAACTTGCACTCTCACCAACAGTGTAGAAGTGTTTCCTTTTCTCTGCACTTGCACCAGCAAATGTTGCTTTCTGATTTATTAATGATAGCCACTTTTACTGGGGTCAGGTCATATCTCATTGTAGTTTGGTTTGCATTTCTCTGATGATTAGTGAGGTTAAGCATTTTTTCTTGTTTCCATTGACTGCTTGTATGTCTTTTTTTGGAAAGTGTCTATTCATGTCCTTTGCCCACTTTTTCATGGATTGTTTGTTTTTTTCTTTCACTGCATTTGAGTTTCTTGTGGATCCTAGATGTTAGGTCTTTGTCAGTTGCATAATTTGAAAATATTTTTTCCCATTCTGTGGGTTGTCAACCCACTTTCTTGATATTGATTTGTGTCTTCTTTCATTTTATCTTTTCAGTCTTGCGAGAGTTTTATACGTTTTATTGATTTTAATAACTATTTTTGTTTCAATTTTAAAATTGTTTTTCCTATTTTTAATTTTATTAATTCCTACCTTTACCTTTATTTGTTCCTTCCTTTGGCTGCTTTGCTTACATTTTGTTTTCTTTTTCTAGTTTCTTGATAGTAGAAAGATCAATAATTTGAAATCTTTCTCTTTGCTAATGCAAGCATTTAATGCTACAAATTTGCCTCACACCACTTTAGAGTCCATCACTCCCAGGGAAGGGGGGCACATAACACCAGTAAGGGTACTTGATCCTAAACCGAGGGAAGTTAGGACCAGTTGAGGGTCCCAACTTCATCTGCACGTAGGCTACTAATGTACCTAATCGTGACCTGTACCCCACATCTTTAAAACAAAATGAAAGGAAAAACAAAAAATAGCATCTCATATTCTTTTGTTCTATTTTCATGTTAATTTATTTCAACCTATTTTCAATTTTTTGAGACTTCTTCTCTGACCCATAAATTATTGAGATGTATATCGTTTAACTTATGTTTATTATTTTTCTTGTTGTTTTTCTGGTATCTGTAATTGGACCAAAATATTTTCTTTATGATCCAATTTATTTTAATTTTGTAAAGGTATAATTTATTGCTTAGGATATGGATTATCTTGGTAAATATTCTACCTGTGGTTGAAAAAAATGCATTGTACTGTTGTTGGGTGAAATATTCTCTATATATCTATAAGATCCTGCTGGTTGATTATGTTGTTCATTTCCTCTTTATTATTGCAGATTTTTTGTCTAGTAGTTGTACCACTTACTGAAAGTGGGGTGTTGAATTCCCCAATTTTAGTTGTGAATTTGTCTATATTTTTAGCTATATTAGTTTTTGATTCATGTATTTTGAAGCTGTTGTTCGGTGGGGTCATATTTAGGATTGTTTTTACTTCCTGATGAATTGATTTTTCTTACAGTTATATATATTATTTTTTATCACTAGTAATTTTTTTGCTCTAAATTATATTTGATCTGGTATTAATGATGGCCACCACTACCTTAAAAATACAATTGATTAGTGTTTCATCGTATGTCTTTTTTCATTCTTTTCATTTCAATATACCTATGTAGTTGTTAAAGCAAGTGTCTAGTGAAAAGAATATAGTTAGATCATGATTATTCTAAGACACTGTGCCAATCTCCGACTTTTACCCAGTGTTTAAACTATTTGCATTTAAGGTATTTATTGATATGCTAAGGTGTCAATCTGCCATTTTCGTATTTGTTTTCTGTTGTTTCTTCTCTTTCTTGTTTTTCTACTTTTCAATTATTGCCTTCCTTTAGATTACTTAAACAATTTTCAGAATTTTGTTTTTATTTATTTATAGTGATTTTGGGGTTGAGTTTATCTTTTTGTATAGCTATGTAGTGTGTGTTCTGTGAATTGCAACACACATATGTGGCTTAACACAGTCTAATGATATCAGCATTTTACCACTTGGAATGAAGTGTGGGAACCTCTCTGGCATTTAGTTCCCTTTATTGTCACTATCTTAAATATTGGCTTGTGTATCAAATGGTTTTACAAATTTTAATTCGGTCATCAAATGTCATTTGTAAAATCGTCAATAGAAGCATAGTGAATTGTATTATGCCCATTTTCTATTCTTTCTGTTGCTCTTCTTGAAAAATTTTTGTTATCCCATCATTAAGGATATGTCTGCCAGTGGCAAGTTATTTTGGTTTTCCTTCACCTGAGGATGTTTTTATTTTCTCTTAATTTCTGAAGAATAATTGGTCTGATTATGGAATTTGTAGTTGATAGGTTTTTGTTACTGTTGTTTGTTTTCCCAACACTTGGAAAGTATTGTATTACTTCCTTCTGGGCTCTATGATTTCATATGAGAAATATGCTATCATTCAAATTGATTCCTATGGATAATGCATTGCTTCTATTTTCAAGTGTGTTTTTTTTTTTTGTTAATTTTTAGAAGTTTACTTTTATTTTATTTTTTTAAATTTTTTTATCTTAAATATGTGGAGTACAATTCAGGGTTACTTATACAGATGTTCATTATGCAGTTCCCTTGTTGATAAAGTGTGCCTCACCCCCGGTGGTTTCCCACTACTGCCAATCCCTTTCTTATAGTGTTATGATAATTGCTCAAAGAGTGAGAACATGTGATACTCAGTTCTTTGCTTCTGTGATAGATCACTCAGTATTATAGACTCTAAGTCTATCCAAGTTGCTGCGAAGTTTATAATTTTGTTCTTTTTTATAGCTGCATAATATTCCATTGTATATATGTACCACATTAAAAATCCAGTCCTCTTTCGATGGGCAGCACGGTTGTTTCCATCTTTTTGCTATTGTGAATAATGCTGCACTAAACATGTGTGTGCAGATATCTTTTTCATAGAGTGATTTGAGTTCCTCCGGGTATATTCACAGTAGGTGAATGGTGGGGTCATATGGAAAGTCAATTTTTAGATCTTTTAGGAATCACCAAACTGTTTTCCACAGGAGTTGTACTAGTTTACACTCCCACCATAGCATTCATCAAATTTACACATCAGATGGGTATCTAAACTATTAAGTTTATCTCCTGATTTACACAATATTTATGACACCACTTTTGAAAAGAAGGAAATTGAAGAGTAATAAAATTTCCAGCAATGGTCTTCTTTCTTTTTCCTTTCCAGGCCTACAAATGCATAGATAATCTTCCTCATAGTCAATGTGGACTGAAAGTCAAACGTTTCAGCCACCAACAAAGGCAAAGCCTATGATCACCAATGAACAATGATCCCATTTTGATCCTTTCTTTGTTGTGGTGTCTCTCATCTCCATTTTCTGATCCTCCTAATCTCAGTATGTTTCTTATCAGAACAAGTTCTGTAAGTCAGCTTGCTTCATAAAAGCAAATGCAGACAGCCTTGAGTGCTAGGTGAGGGCTGGCTGTGTGGGTGGGTATCAGCCTGCAAAATAAAATCCTCTGCAGTTGAGGACATGCAAAGCATCATGAGCTTCCAATGGACTCAGTAAACTTTATTTTTATTTATTTTATTTTATTTTTTTTAGTTGGAATCTCACTCTGTCGCCCAGGCTGGAGTGCAATGACACACTCACAGTTACCCCAGCGTCGACCTGCTGGGCTCCAGCAATCCTTCCGCCTAAGCCTTCCAAGTATCCGGAACAACAGGCCCACACTACCATGCCAGGCTAAGTTTTAAATTTATTGTAGTGACAAGGTCTCACCAAGTTGCTCAGGCTGATCTCGAACTCACGGGCTCAGGCAATCCACTAGTCTTGGCGTCCCAAAGCACTGGGACTACAGGCTGAGTCACCGAGCCTGGTCTATTTTATTTCTTATTTTATATCTATGAGATCTCAATATGTTTCCCAGGCTGGTCTCAAACTTCTGGCTTCAACTGATCTTCCCACCTTGGTCTTCTGAATTGCTGAGATTACAGACATGAGCTACACAGTGCCTAGTCAATTCAGCAAACTTTAGAGTAGAAGATGAAGCTGAAGTTTAACTTTTTTTCTAGAGCACTTGAACAAAGATAGGATTTTTAAAAAAATACAAAAACCCAAATTAAAGTTTAGATCATTGCTATAATGACTTTGTGCTAACAGTCATGGCCTCTTTCTTCTTAGGCCACATTTAGATAGGTAATGTTTATCGAGCACTTATTATATTAGCCAGTATTTTAACCACTATTCTTTTTTTTTTTTTTTGAGTTGGAGTCTCACTCTTGTCGCTCAGGCTGGAGTGCAGTGGCACGCTCATGGCCACTGCAGCCTCAGTCTGCTGGGCTCAGCTGATCCTTCCACCTCAGCCTTCTAAGTAGCTGTGACTACAGATGCATGCCACCATGCCTGGCTTATTTTTTGATTTATTGTAGAGATGAGGTCTCACCAAGTTGCCCAGACTGGTCTTGAATCCCTGGGCTCAGGCAATCCTCTCCTTGGCCTACCAAAGTGCAAGAATTACAAACTGAGCCACCATGCCCAGCCTTAACGACTATTCTAACATGCAGTATAGATCTGTTAATAACAATGGTAGTGGCAGTGATATGATATTGTAGTAATAATAACTAGTGTTGACTGTACACATGTTATTCTAATTCCTTTTTATGTATTAAGTCATTTCAACTGCTTAACAATGCTGTGAATTGGTAACTGCTCTTACACCTAATTTAAAAATTGGGAAACCGAGATTATATTAATTTAGGTAAATCAAGGCCCGCTGGTGGGTGGGGGTTGCAATGAAAATTTAGACAATATGTCACCACAAGAGATGCTTTTAGCCATTAAGCTACAGTTACTTGACATTTTAAAGACTGTCTTTAAATTGTGTAAAATGAAGGAGTTGGACCACACAGCAACAGTAACAATACAACAATAAAAACAAAACAATAAATATACAAGCAATAGCAAGTAAAAATGACTGACTGCTTATTATAGTTTGAAATCCATGCCAAATACTTGACATGCATTATTTTTTCTTTTTTTTTTTTTTGAAAATCAACAAGTTTATTGAATTCAAACTAGGATAAACACAAACATACAGTCAGACAAGCTATTGTCAAAGTTTTGGGCTAACTGTAATCCCAGTACTGAGGAGTCTGAGGCTGTAGTGACCCTTACTTGAGCCACCACACTTCTACCTGGGTGACAGAGACCATGACTGATAAAACAAAACCTTAAAAATTATTTGGAAATCATTCTTGAAATTGAAATTGGTCTTAGTAATACTTTTCTTATGACTACAGGAATAAAAATAAATATAAACAAGTTGGAGACATCCAACTAAAAAGTTTCTGCATGTAAAGAGAATGGAAAGAAGGCTTACAGGACAAGAGAAAACATCTGCACACCGTATTTTTAATGAAATGTTAATATCCAAAATATACAAGAAAATTAAAAAATTCAGAGGCATAAACAAGAAAATAATAATCACTTGAATAAGAAATAGCCCAAAAATGAACTGTTATTTATCCAATGAGGACATAAAAATTGCCAACAGTTGTATGAAACAGCCCTCAATGTCACCAATAGAAGCAAACTCAAATCAACACAATGATGATATATTATCTCACACCTGTTAGGGTGGCTAATATCAACCAGCAGAGAGAGCACTGTTGACAAGAATTGAAGAAAAATAAATCCTATATACAGTTGGTGAGTTTATAATTGATAGAGTCATTATAAAAATCATTATCCACTTTCTTTTAAAAATAAAAGTAAACTACCACATGACAGTGAAATCTTTTCCTGTTTTAGGAAAGCAAAGGAAATAAAATCAGTATCTCGAAGTATCTGCACCCCTATGTTCATTGTAGCATTTTCAAAATGGCCAAGCTAGAAAACAATCTAAATATTTGTGAATTCTGTGTTGATTAGAAAAATACTGTATATAACACTATAGCATATCATTAGCCATAAAAAATGTTCAAGAATCCTGCAATTTCAAGCTTATGGATGACACTGTAAAGACATTATGCTAAGTGAAATGAGCCAGGAACACACACAAAAATACTGAGTGAGGCTGGGCGCAGTGGCTCAAGTCTTTAATTTCAGCACTTTGGGAGGCATTGAGTGGATTGCCTGATCTCAGGGGTGCAAGACCATACTGGGCAACTTGGTGAGACCTCGTATCTACAATAAATAAAAAAATAAGCTGGGCATGATAGGGCACACCTGTAATTCCAGCTACTTGAAAGCCTGAGGCAGAAGGATTGCCTGAGCCCAGCAGATCATGGCAACAGTGGACTTTAGCACACCACTGCACTACTGCCCGGGTGACAATGAAACACCAACTCAGGGCAAAAAAATACTGCATGATCTCACTCATGTGTGGGGTTAAAAAATATTGCACTCATAGAAGAAGAAGGTATAATCATGGTCACCAGGGCATGCAGGTGGGGAAAATGGGAGATGTTTTTCAATGGTTACAAAATTTCAATTATAACTCAGTTTTAGGCATCTAATGTATAACATAGTGACTTATAGTTAAGAATGATGTCCAGTATGCTTAGAAAACTTGCTAAAATAATAGACATTATATGTTCTCCTTACACAACATAGAAATGGCAATTATGAAAGCTTATTGATATGCTCATTAGCATAATTGTAATAATTGTTTCACAATGTATAGTCATATCAAATTATTACATTACATACAACATATGGTTATACATTTCTTATTTATGTGTAAAAATCAAATGTTAATGACACAAAAACCAAACGTACGTGGGTGTACATATATGCATATATGTAGACCTAGTCTCAATTTTTATACTAAACAAAAGAAAGCTATAAAATAAGAGTTATTAAGGGTCGGGCTTGGTGGCTCAGCCTGTAATCCCAGCACTTTGGGAGACTGAGGTGAGAGGATTGCCTGAGCCTGTGGGTTTCAGACCCGCCCAGGCAACTTGGTGAGACTTAGTCTCTACAATAAATTAAAAACTAGTCGGGTGTGGTAGTACGCGCCTGTAATTCCAGCTACTTGGAAGACTGAGGCGGAAGGATCGCAGGAGCCCAGCAGGTTGAGGCTGCGGTGGCCGGGAGCGGCCACTGCACTCCAGTCTGGGCGACAGAGTGAGACTCCTAGAAAAATCAAGTTTCTGTGGTTCTCTAACATCACGTTCTGGTACAATATCCGCTGAGTGGGGTTCAGGCATTCCAACTCCTCTGGAGAGAATTCTATGACCACATCCTTAAATGTCAACAACCCCATCTCCCGGTTTCTGGGTGTCCTGGCGTCCGTCCCACGGCCTCCCAGAACCTGCAGGTTACAAGGTGGCAGAGGCTGAAGCAAATATACACGACATGCGTGGGTCCCAATAAACAGGACAAAGTCGAGAGCGCATTATTTTTTCTTATATCCCTTATCACACTCTATATGAGAACTAGTCTTTTTTTTTGTGTGTGTGTGTTGCAGTCTCACTCTGTCGCCCAGACTGGAGTGCAGCGGCCGCTCCCGGCCACCGCAGCCTCAACCTGCTGGGCTCCGGCGATCCTTCCGCTTCAGCCTTCCAAGTAGCTGGAACTACAGGCATGCGCTGCCATGCCTGGCTAATTTTTTTATTTTTAATGTAGAGATGAGGTTTCGCTAAGTTGCCCAGGCCGGTCTCGAATCCCTGAGCTCAGGCATTCCTCTCACTTCAGCCTCTCAAAGTGCTGAGATTATAGGCATGAGCCACCATGCCTGGCTATGAGAACTATTGTTATTCCTATTTTATAGTGCTGCAGTAGGTCAGGTCATTTAATAAATATTACACAGAAAATAAATGGTGGAATCAAGATTGAAATCCAGGCATTAAACAAAACAAAATAAAGCAAACAAACCAAAAAACCTTTCCAAATTAGGCACTTATCATTTGTAGAATTTTTACCACCATGTACATATATATGTAATATGTATTTGTAATTATATATGTAATAATATATATAATTTAAACCCCCAGTTAGGAATATATTTCTAAAGATTGAAGCTGCATTCACTTCTGAGCCACCCATTCAAAATTAGGGGCATAGAAACAGAAGACAGCTACTATGTGAGATAGTCAGAAATGATCAGAGTGATAATCTACACTGAGCTTGCTTCTTCCCACATAGAAAACAGATTTGTTAGACTGTCAACTTAATGGAAGCTTGACACTTATGTTAACCTCCCCTGTACCTAGATCAAGTCTTTCAGAAAACCTTAGAAAGCATTTTTGGGGGGATAGACTTTTTCCTCCCTTATAAGTGACTTAAACAGTATTTCTCTTTCACCATGGGTTTGAAATAGAAGGAAAATTGACATAATTGCAGCGCTATCCAAAAAGATATGCATTCTTAAATCATTCTAATTTCCAAAAAGAATGAAAGAAACTTCATGCTGATAATTGAAAAAAATGCTTCTAGTAGTCCAAAGGCAGCACAGTAAATAATCTGTTGAAGCAATTCGTGTTTTATTTGAATCCCAAGGGGAACTTCTATACAATTTACCTTTCTATAATGACAAGTTTTTTAAAAAACTGGTTCTCAAGTTTATATTTTATAAAATAGTGTTTGTATGACTTAAGAAACATGCAGTTTAAACTTAATTAACTCAGCACAATTTCTTAGATATGACATTTAACAAGGAGCTTTGGGAAGTTTCTAACTCAGATTTAATTATGCACCAACCCAAACATGAAATTTCTTCTTTCTAGCTGAGATTCAGCTTAAAGTTGTGAGAAAATGAGATTGTTTTTTTTATTTTGGGTTGTGCTATGAATCTTGACTATCCTACTTCTTAATGTTGTTTCTGATTACCCTTACCAAATTCATCCTTTTAAATTTTTTGCATGGAAATTTTAGTGCCTCTCTCTAGTTTTGTTTTATTGATGTCTCAAATGAACAATCTAATAGTCATCTCTAATGAATGAGAACTTCCATTATGTGATTCTTTAAAATTTCATGAGTAGAGGGTCTAACTTTTGCTGACCAATCTGTAATGGGAAATTTATAAAATGCCTACAAATTGTAAGCTTTACATGGAGTTTTTTCTCTTTGTCCAGCAAATATTTACTGTGCGTTTATTATGTGCAAAACACTGTGTGTGGGGTTGCAGAAGGGGTTTCAAAGGTGAATGAGTCAGGTAGGATCCAATCTTACAATCTGGTCAAGAGAAGGAATGATAAAGTATATTCACAAATAAACACAGTATCGAGATATTGGTATTGTGTGATAAGCCCCATAGGCAAGACACTGATAAGATACTAACACAGTCTAGAGAAGACAGATCAGCCTGGGTGAGATACTAGAACATGGCCTGGCTTTCACAAGCATAGGTAGTGACCAATGCATTTCTGGCAGTTATAGCTGAAGCCATGACATATAGGAGAAAACACACACTTGAGTTTGAGAAGGAAAGCATCAGCAGTCTAGATCAGAATTGAATAAAAAGGGTGATAACCCTATTATTAATTATTAATTGGATCAGAAAATCTAGTTAAAGGCTTTGAAGTTTTACCTGTAAGCAATTAAGAACTACTGAAGTATCAGGTCGTGAGAATGGCATATCTCAAGTGATTTAGGAAGAATGATTTACTAAGAGAATCTCAGGGAGAACAGAGGCTAGAGAGATTAGTGACAAAGAGAACAGCTATGTGGCTATTAACAACAGAGTGATAATATTGGGAGCAGAATATAAAGATCAAATATAGGAGATATAACCAAGGAAGCATAAATGAAATGTAATACAGTGTTTGTGTGTGTGTGTGTGTGTGTGTGTGTGTGTGTGTGTGTGTGTGTGTGTGTGGCTACCAGTTAGAAGAGGGCCATCTTAGCAAGGAAGAATGATACCTACTTTTCAGAAATAGGAGAATCCCTGGGATGAGCTGGCTGTGGTGGAAATGAAGATGGTTATTTATTAGGTCCTAGCTGTATTGAATTTGAACTGATAAATATAGAGATGTTGAGGAACTAGACATGTTGAAAATAAGTTGGGAAGATCTAATCTGATTGGAAATTGAGCTTTAGTTACCTCTGCTCTCAAATCTCATGTTGTGCCTGTGACTTACTCAGTTCAAGCAAACCTTTTAATTAGGGCTCAGAGTACATTTAAGAGCCTGAATATGAAAAGAACATGAACATTTCAATGAGAATTTAGAAGCCAATAAGAGTACTTTGCATCATACAAATGGCAAGAATAAGGCTTCAAATTGTAGATAGTGTATTGAGTTATTTATGAGGATAAAAACACCCTGTGTTTTCATTTCTACTATGTGAGAATGGATGTAATTTTACTCTTTCCTGAAAGTCTAGCTTGCTTCTTTGAAGCCAATAGTTCTTATTCCAGTCTGCTTCTCACTTGTTTCCATTCACCTTATTTTAACTTATTTGTTTAGGAAAATAACAACAATATATTTGAAACCTTGTCCTGGTCACTCTTGATACTAAAGGTATTTACACATTCATCCCTTAACCAGTAATTCTGTGCTAGAAAGATTCCCCAATTTTTCAAACCTTTAACAGGTGAAAGATTTTTTTGAGAACAATTTGGATGAGTTCATTTTTCTGATGTAAAGAAAAAGTAGAAAAAATGTAGCATTTTTTTAGAATTGAAAAAAGTTATGTTTTTCTAGGTAGATTAGAAAGCAAACTAATAGCCTCTGCAATAACTTATTTCCTGATAATACTCTCCACGTGACAGACGATTTTATTATTTAAGTTTAAAAAATAACATTAAATTCTATTTAACTTATGCAACTGATTATTGTGAAAAAATATTCCCTAGGCCATTTATTTTTCACAGACTTTTTCCTCTTGCTGGCCAATAAAATGTCTATTATAATTCATTTTGGCTTTGGAAATGTTTCCCTTAAGCTTTATCTGCTCCAAGTCAAAGAGTTCCTGAATTACAGAGGTCTTATGGTAAAAATGATTAATAGTGTTACAAAATGAAAGTTGTATTCTAGTTCATCAGTTGTATGGTTTGCCCTTGAAGCATAAATGCATGATTGGTGTTGAGGAGCTTTCCTAACAGTTGCAAATAATGTAGGTCTTCTCAAAGACCATTTCCACCAAAAGCATACCATTCCTACCAGTGGTTTTCACCATGAAGAATCCATCAGTTGACCTGGCGGCATAAACTTGGATTCTTAGGGTTTTTCCTAATTCCTGATTCCCTGCCAAGGATGTGCTGATCTTCTATTCTCTAGTATAATGTCTCATGTAGAAACAGGACTGATTGCTTTACAGAGATTAAGGCTGAAGAGGGATCACGTCTCAGAATTCACCCATGAAGAGTTCAGTTAGGTTAGGCCAAGTGGAACGCCAACTCCCAGTATGTTACAAGGGTTGGGTCCTCCAGGTCCTGCCCTTGTTCTCTTGTTTCATTTATGAGTCAAAATAAATAATAAAAAAGCGGTTTCTATCTCATTCATCCCCACAAGCCTCTTCAGTTGGGTAAATGGTAAACTATAGATGAAAGAGTGAATGTCACTAGAAATAAATAGCCCCCAATGTATCATAGAAAGGCCTGTAGGAAAACTTGACATAGTCGATTCAGAGAACTATAGATACCTTTGTAGAACCCGCAGAATACCTCTGTGCATGTATTGTCGTACTGTAGGCCGAGTTTTCTTCCCTGCACACGTTGTCACTTTACAAACTCGTGCGCGCGTGCACACACACACACACACACACACACACACACACATTTAAAAATACTTAACTCTTTTAAAAATGCCATTATCTTACTAGTACTAGGATTATGGTGGTATTTAATGAATACTTGTTGAATAAATAAATGCATGAATGCATAACGTTGTAGGGATGTCTCAAATACTGCTAAGTGTGTTGACTTGTTTTTCAAATTGTTGATGCACAGAAGAGGATGGGACTTAGGGCCCGGGGCCAAAGAGCCAAACCCTTGCCATGCATTTACTTTTATGCCATGCCTTGAACTCCCCTGCTATATTTAGAAGGTGTCACCAACTTCATACATTCAAATGATTCTAATTTTAGATGTGTAACAACTGGACTTTGAAAGATTTTACATAATCGAGAAATAACTAGAAATAGAAAGAAGTTTAGAGAAGTCATTCTTTATCTCTCTGCCTGTAATATTTAGTAAGAGATTGGCTTTTCATTAACTTTTCTGATTGAAAGAATGAATGAAGCAGTTTCCAAGGGGTAATAAATCAAAGTGCAACACACATACTTTGAGTTACCATTGTACATGCTAGAATAATTAGTAACTACTCTTACCTAAATTATGGTATTTACTAGGCAATTTTTTGGTTATTTAAGTTAAATTATTACTAGCACTTAAAAATAACACAACTGCATTTATGAAAGTTTCAATAATTTAGCTTTTACATTACATTGGAACAATTTTCTGTATCAGATAATATGAATGAATGAGTGTGGGATGGCGCAGATATAGAGCACAGCATCCAACAGGATATGTGTAACCATTCTTTAATATGAAATTCATCTATTAAAGATGATTTATTTTCCTGAGCCTTGGTTTTAGGTTTGAGATATGAACAATGTTATTGCTGCTAATTCCCAAGTTCAGATGATTTCTGAAGCTCACCCCACGACTCTTATTTTAAACATTTTCACTCAGACTTGGCTTCTCTACTGCCTCTCACTGCCTAACTCCTTTGAACAAATACCAATCCAGAGAACTAGCATGAGCCCTTGCCTATCTGTGTGGGGAAAGTGAAAAAAAAAAAAAGCTTATTTAGGCAAACTACTGTTTAAGCATTTTTGTCTCACCTGGAATTGTTTTCAATCTTTCCAATGCTAAAGGACTATGACTATGGACATTTGAATGTAGTTTGAAGGAGAACTGTTCTCATTGAACAGAAAGTTCTTCTGCCAGAAAATCTTTACATTAATCTGGATGAGGACTGAACTTGTCTAAGTGAAAATGTGAGAATCAAATCACCCTTATCTTCCCAAAGGAATGATAAAGAAAGGCCACCACACAGGAATACCTTCAGCACTTTTTTAGAAACAGAAGAGACATTCGTCAGCTTCTTGATTCTCCTCAGTTTTTTTTTTCTTTTACTTTTTCTTTTTCTTTTGAGTCCGAGTCTCCCTCTGTTGCCCAGGCTGGAGTTCAGTGGCATGATCATGGCCACCACTACCCTGACAAACTGGGCTCAGGTGAACCTTCCGCCTCAGTCTTCCAAGTAACTGGAACCACAGACATGTGCCACCACGCCCGGCTAATTTCTTTTATTTATTGTAGAGATGAGGTCTCGCCATGTTGCTCGGGCTGGTCTTGAACTCCTGAGCTCAGGCAATTCTCTTGCCTCCACCTACCAAAGTGCTGAGATTATAGATTTGAGCCACCGCGCCTGGCTTTTCTCAGTTTTTAAATTCCACTCTGTTAGGAAAACAGTGACTCTTCAGTGCTATGTGGGTAAAATTTAATGCATCCTGAAAAACAGAGTAGATTTTGAAAAATGTTGCTTTACTGTGCAGAAGACTCAGTTGATTTATGCAATATGCCGAGTTTTGTGTCACATAAGGAATAATTTTTGTCTTTATTGTTTCTGCCAAAAGTAAATAAATGGCACATCTGTGGGTCTATTTAATTATAGCTAATGTCTGGAGAAATTGAGAGTTTATATGTAAAATGTGCATTATTTTAATGTGTATTACTCAAAAAATGAAGTTCCAAAACAAATTCACAAGTGTATTATAGAGAAACATGTATTTGTATGTATTTATGTATATGCTTATGTGTATATCTACATACATATATATACCTACATACACACATGTACACATAAACAAATATACAGTATGTGTGTATATGTAGATGTGTGTATATATATACACATATATATGTACATGTAGATGTGTGTGTTTTGTGTGTATGTGTATGCGAAAGAGAAACAATTGAAAGGCACAAATTATAATAATAGATTTAAAATTACTAAACAAAATTGTCAAATCATAAATATGGGTCAATATCTGCTTTAGACAATGAGCACAATCTTAAGAATCAGATTCTCCTTTTTATTTTTATTTTTTTAGTGAAGAACTTTATAAACCAGAGCATTTACAGGCAACATGAAAAGGAAGAAAAAACCCATTTACTCTATAATTTGCCTCTATTTTAGGGGAAAGTATGAACACAGTCCCCCACTACCACAAATTATGCAGTCAAGTTTCCCACATTTGGGAAAATCGCAGGGGTTAGCACATCCGCAGTGCAATGGATGAACCTTGCACTAGGAGAACCACCTTCGTGACCATGGTATCTCCCCTGCCAGGTATTTTCTCCATTTAACACTTGCAGTGAGGCTGACTTCCATGAACACTTCCACCTAAGAGTCTGAATATTGATTTTGATCCACAGTTTGTATCTTCTTCTCATATTTAAAGAAGCTTTTAAAATGGAACATATGTCGCATTATGCAAAATATCCATTTGCCTTCCAGATATATAGCAATGCTTAGATGGCAATTATACCGCAAATAAGATATAAAAACACCATGCAAATAATTTGACACCTTAAAAAGAGTTTGACTCCTTTGAAAATACCTACTGGCATAATCCTGTAATTATTACGATTTTTTATCTGACTTTCTTTCCTCTGAGATTTCTATTAGGGACCACCACAGTCCATTTTTTAAAAAAAATGGGTCTGTATTTGTTCTGTTTCTGTACTATTCTGATTGTTTTTTTTCTTGAAGTTTCTGAAGATTTTTCTCCTTTTCACCAACTTAATACATACCAAAGCTCCAGACATACTTAAAGCTTAATTATTGCCTTTCTAATTAGGTATCAAATGTGCATAAACACCTGCCTCTTGGGTGAAGTGGATCTATTCATCAGGACATGTTGCGGCATATCCTTCAGCATAGAAGTGCAGCCACCTGCCAAGCTATTTTATTTAATTAATTGTTTCCCCCAAATCTTTCATCTAATAATATATTTTAGAGAATACTTCAACTTATTTGAACTATATACTAAGATCTAGCACTAGTTATTAAAATAAGCCTAGAATGTGACATAGGAGAGCAGTATTAACAAAAGACTGATATTGTTGACTAGGCTCTCTGAATATTAACAAAAATAGTTATTGGGAGAATCAATTTTAAAACACAGATCAGCCGGGCTCGGTGGCTCAGCCTGTAATCCCGCGCCTTTGGGAGGCTGAGGTGAGTGGATGGCCTGAGCCCGCGGGTTCGAGACCCGCCTGAGCAGCGAGACCTCATCTCTATAATAAATCAAAAAATCAGCCGGGCGTGGTAGCAGCATGCCTGTAATTCCGGCTACTTGGAAGGCTGAGGCGGAAGGATCGCCGGAGCCCAGCAGGTCGAGGCTGCGGTGGCCGGAGGCGGCCACTGAACTCCAGTCTGGGTGACAGAGTGAGACTCCGACTCAAAAAAAAAAAAAAAAAAAAACACAGATCAAAACAATTTTTGTTAGTGAATATTATTGAAGAATAATCAATAGGTATTTTTGTCCATACTCATTTTTTCAATTTAATTTATAAGAACAGAAGTACATTCAAACAATTCTCCAAGATTGAACAACTTTTATACAATTTATGTGTCAGACAGAAATCTTTTCTGTCAAAGAAAAATTACCCCCAAATGTACATTCTAGGTCTGGACTAGCTCACCCAATACAATTAGCAATCTTTGAAGAATTATAGGACAACACCACCAAAAATTGGCAAATAATTGATTAATCTTTACTGAAAAGTTTCACATGATGAACTAGCAAGTATAATACTGTTTTTAAAAATTAATAATTATACAAATGGCTGTCAGGGAATAAGAAACTACTAGAAGAAATGAGGTTAATATAACATCAATAGCATTATCAACCACTGGTTGTACAATAAAAACCAGAACTGCATCATGTTTGACCTTTACTAATCCTTACAGCAAAGTTACCAGTTACCATCCTCATTTTGCAAACAAAAAAGAGTAAAATGCACTCACTTTAACTAATTAAGAGACCACATAAGCATACAGTGAACTAACTAGGAATAAGACACCCGCACCTCTCATTAGCCCCAAGACCCACTCACACATGCACATACACACACACCTCATTGATACTTTAGAAAAGTTTATATAACATATTATAATATGTATGTATATAGATCATATTTTTTAATAATTTTACATAATTTTAATTAAGTAATATATTATGATTGCACACTAAATCTCAGTCTCTGGAGAAAGCTTTAAATAACCTTGGCTAGCCCTCATTTATGTGCCTTGTACTGTGCTAAAGTTGCTGCATGCTGCACATGATTTCATTCTTATACTACTCATTGCACAACTTATGTACACCATTTTGTAGGTGAGGAAACTGAGCCTTAAGAGGAATTTTTAAATACCTTGCATGAGGTTACCCAGCTAAAAATGGAAAGAGTTAGCATTCAAACCCAGATCCACTTGACCCAGATTTCTACATCTGGTTTTGAAGTCAAGCACAGCCATCTTCCTAGTTTTAACCTACCAAAAAATGGCAGCAATGGTCACCAATTATTTGTACTTTTAAAATCAGCTTTTCTACAGATGATTGTTACTCCAACCACTTATTTCATGAAGGAAACACCAGTTGTGGATGTAGGTGTAAATTCTCAAAATGTTAGTGAAACAAAAGAAGGGAAGGAAGCCTGAACAACTGTTGGATGCACATAATGCATAGGCAATGCAAGAGACAGACCCCTGTAGGATTCTTAGCAAAATATAAAAGGAATATCATAAATAATCTCTCCTAACATTCAATCTGAATCATTTTTAGTTAAACAAAATTGGCACACAATTTCTTGTTGCCTATGGACAGTTTATAGAATGGAGAGTTTGCCAAAATTCTATTACAGCTCGCTCTTCCTCCCTCTCTCCCTCCCTCTCTCCCTCTTTCCCTCCCTCCCTGTCTTTCTCTCTGTCTCTCATCCCTTACCCTCTCACCTTCCAGAAAAATGTTTAAGTGACCTTAAAGCACCGACCATCCTGACTTTCCTATTCGTGTGTGTATGGCTTACTATGAGGTACAACCTTCAGGGATTTGGTTTTAATAGGGCCAGGTGCAGGACTTCCAGAATGTGGTACCTCCTGAGAATGATGAGGTTTTATTCTTCCCCATCCTCTTTCCTTTTATTTTTAAGCATTAGAGGTTATGACTCGAGGCACTTCCCTTTATTGGCTTGTCCTCCATTATGATCAAGAAACTGATTTATGCCCAAGTCAGAATGAGTCAGACAATAAGAAACCAAAGTGCATTTGGACCAGTGAGCATGGATGTATTGAAATGAGTCCCGGCAAACTCTCTTTCTGGGTGTTTAACCACATGCAAACAGGATGGGATGGTGGCTTCGCAATGGGTGTGGTTCTTCCACCTCTTCTCCCACAAACTCCCCTTCCTCTCTTTCCCCCACATGTGTTTCAAATTGGAGCAATGGTGGGTGGGAGAAGCTGGAACTGGCCTGTGAACTATAAATAGTAAAGCCAGGAATTCTGCGTGTTCAAGGAGGGGAGGTAGCAGGAGATAGCAGGGTGAGGGGGTGGGGAGCGACCCAAATATAATCATTTGTATTACTTCAAACCAAACCAAACCAACTTCTGTAGTATATTAAGAATATTGGGTAAATATGTGGCCAGCCTCAAACCCAGCCTGAAAAAAAGAGGCTATAACAGAGATGGTCCCTGATAGATAGTCACCTCCCTTAACTTTTTGGAAAAATACAGTTATAGGCAGGACTAATGTGGACCAAAACCCATGGAAAGATTGATGGAAATTCATTTTAAAAAGCCACACACATGAAAATAATTTACACAGGAGGTTTTCTGCACCACAGCTGTGCTGTGCTGCTTATTTATTTTGGACCAGTTTCTGCAAAAAGTGGTACTGAAAATGGACTCAATTCTTACCTGATAACCTTACAGATGTCAAATGAGTCCCCTGAACTCAGAACCCTCTTTCCTGAATAGGCTGTTGTTTAGAGGCAGATGGTCTTCAGTGTCTTCAGGTATTCATTTCTTTAGCATTTACTTTAAGACTCCACCCTGAATCTCATCATTTTCAATCTACGTAACTCTTGGTCCTGTTTCTCCCACAACTTAAACACACCCAGAAGATGCAAGATGCAGAGTGGAAGACAGAGGACTAAATAGGATAACTGGTTGGTGTTTGATCCTGCCTCTGCCCCGGGGTAGGAGAGGTGCTTATAAAGAGTTCTCCCAGACCCATAAAAGTTACACAAAGAAATTCTCTTGAGCACTGCTGCCTCACCCCAGACTATAGACTTCAGAGGATAAAGTTGCCCCTTCTTTGATTTCTGTTGATTTTCCTCTAAACCCCTGAGCCAGGATGAGGCAAGTGGTTTATGCGAGTTCCAGTGCACCTTGCAGCGTGGGATTTCCATTCCACCCTGAAATTTAGCAGAGCTTGGTGTCTCGAAGCTAGCCAACACATGTGCAAGGGTGTGACATTTATTTAAGGGATTTGGAGACCAAGGCCTCATACGTAGGCAATCAGAGGCTTCTGGTGTTAGTATTCGTTAAATTATCCTGTAGTAAAGAAGGAGATGGGGATTGATACATCAAAACTCTTATTTTGTAAAAGGGGCATGTTTTTATAGTTCCTATCTGGTTCATAATCATCTTCATTATTTGGATTTATCCACTGTCTTTCTTCTATATTGCCAAAGTGTTTCTTGGCCAATATAGAATTACAGTGAATTCGCTCTTTTTTTTTTTTTTTTTTGAGTTGGAGTCTCACTCTGTCGCCCAGACTGGAGTGCAGTGGCCGCTCTCCGCCACCGCAGCCTCGACCTGCTGGGCTCGGGCGATCCTTCCGCCTCAGCCTTCTGAGTAGCCGGAATTACAGGCATGCTGCTACCACGCCCGGCTGATTTTTTGATTTATTGTAGAGATGAGGTCTCGATGCCCAGGCGGGTCTCGAACCCGCGGGCTCAAGCAATCCTCTCACCTCGGCCTCCCAAAGATGCGGGATTACAGGCTGAGCCACCGAGCCCGGCTGTGAATTAGCTCTTTTAGGTCAATACAAAGTTTGCCTCTTAGGTCACCTACTAGTTTGATGGACTTGTTTCAGAGAATAACTTATTCCCTGAAGAAAAGCACTTGTCATTTATTATAAGAGCTTGTATTGTATCTCTGAAGGGAGTGGTAGTTGTTGTGGTTACCTCTTATGCCTAACACCGAGGCTTAGATGTAAGAGATTTAAGACTGATGCAATTCATTTATAGATCAATGTATTAAAGCACACAGAATCAAAATTATGCTCTTAAGTCTCCTAGTCCGTCTGGAATAAACTTTAAAACAGTGCTAAATCCATCCAATAACACCACCCTTTCTTTCATGAAAATGCTACATGTTGCTGAAAATCAATTTTGGCAGGCATTGAGACTCCCTCTGACCCAGACCAATACATTTCATGCAGCCAGATTGTTTTCTATGTTTTAATTTTCTTTCTTTTGTCAAGTTTATATGAAAATTACTATAAGTCATAAAAATTAAAATCTTACAAAGCAGGAGTTTTTCTGCCATATTAACCTATTGATATGTAACTGTTAAGATTCTTTTCATGAAAAGAATCCTTGATAAGCTTAGTAGCTGAGTTTACAAATAATTTTAAATTGAATCTACTATTTGATAGGCTCAGCTTTGCACAACTGGAACAGTGGCCTTTGATCCAATAGACATCGGGCCAAAACTTGACATTAATCCTATTCTTGCTTCAAAAGACACAAACATGCCCGACGTGTCACCTTCTAAAAAAATAAAAAATTGATGTGATCATTCGTCAAAATAAGCAAGGCCTCACTTCACTGTGGTCTGACCTTTTTCTTAGGGGGAAAAATATAGGACATCCTCCTGCAGGCTCCTTGAAAGAGATGATATATAACAGCCTTGAAAATAAGTACTAGACTCTAAATCCAGAAGAAAAGCAAAAAGAAATAGGCTATCTTGTCACCAGGGGGCAATAGATACTCCAATCAAGCTATTTCCAAATAAAATGATTGGGTGTGCATCATTTTTCTTGTACTCTCCTTCTTGTTGGTGTCCTTAGAACATATTGTATCCACAGGAAAGTGTTGCCTTTTCTTATCAAATAGCACTGGAAAGAGAAAGAAGCATCAACAAAAAAGGATTTGGGATTGAAAGGGAGAAGACAAAAAAGACTGACTGTACAAGGAGAGGGTTAGAGAATATTGACAGTTATTTTCATAAACTCTGGGGTCACTGAAAGCCATATTTGAGGCTTCCATTTGTATTGAGAAAAATACATTTGAGTTCTATTGTATTCATCATTGTTGTTACTATTGATACTTCTTGACCGTTAGTTTCACTGTCTTACACCTGTCTTCTCATTTTCTGCTCTAAGGTCATAGCAGGTGTTTGTTCTTGATATAACTAAGAATTCTAGGCATAATTCCCTGGTTTAATTGTATACTGTTCATTGACTGAATGGAGCTAAATATTTTGAATGGAATTAAATAAAAAGAGGGCACAATAGACAGAAAAGCATAGACAAAAAAGTTAATCTTATATTGTTTTTATTTCTGATCAGGGCAGTATTCTGCAACCAGGGCAATGGCCTCACCCTACTGTGGACATTTGACTAAGTCCAGAGACATTTTTGGTTGTCACTACTATTCACTATGTGGTGTATGTGAAGGGGGGCATGTTGCTACTGCTATCTAGTAGGTGAGAACGGGAATATTCTAAACATCTTACATAGCACAGGACAGTCCCCTTACAACGAAGAATTATCTGATCTAAAATGTTGATAGTGCTGAGGTTGAGAAATTCTGTTTCAGAGGGCAAAGAAAGGAGTGGATTTTTTTCTTTGGAGTGAATTGTATTGAATGATAATGTTTAACTAAAGCCTCTTGCCCTAACCCCACCAAAAAATTGTCATTCAGGATAGGAACAATGACATGGTTTATTCAAGTGAGGAAAGACCAAGGCTATTAAGAGAACATGGAGGCAAGGTAATAGAAATACTGTCAGTAAACCATGCCAAGTCATGGAGAATCGGAAAAAAAGTTAGAATTCTACAGAGAGATGTGACAATTTCCAAAAAGGAAAAGGCAAATTCTGAGATCATTAAAAACTGAATGATGTCAAGGAGCTAACAAGATGTATTTATGTTAAACCTTTATCTCTCTTTTCCTTGCTTAAAGGAGAAGTTATAGTGTAAGTAGTTTTGAGTAAGCATCAGTTTGTTATCTCTCATGCAGGCTAGTTGGTCACACTTGGTAGATAAAAATGAAAGAGTTATCAATAGATTAATTGCAACTTAAATAGTAATATCTGGTTCCAGTAGCAGAATTTTGGAGTTAGCTTTTTTCTGATCTAAAAAAGAATGCCATAAAACTGTCAGCCTTTTTTTTTTTAGATGAAGCATTGATGTAGTTCATATTAATTGTTTTTAAACAAATTTTTCTCAGTCACTCTTGATCAAAACTAGATGGTTGACTGCCAAAGATATCTTTGTAGAGATGATTATATTTCAATGAGCTGGCCATGCTTTCTTTTTTTATTATTTTCTTTATAATATTTGGTTTTTATTAGAGATATTTGACTATATCGTTGCTTGTATTTGGGTGCATGGATTCTCATTGTAAATTAGTCTAATTTGGTGCTTTTGCTCTGTAATTAAATCTAATATATTCCAGGCCTTCCTGTCAACTTGATCTAGAGAGAGAACATGGCTTCTGATTCAGATTTTGAAAGTCTTGCCCTGAGAAACTTACTTAAGTTTCTCTAAATACCTTAAGTGACAGAGCCTAAGGCTAATATTGATCGTCCTTTTAAGAGTTAGTAGTAAGGAGTAGTAAGAGTTAAGTAAGGAGGATTTGTTAAAACAACAATAAACAACAAATAATGCTTTTAAAAATATACCTAGTTCTTTTCTCTCCAAGAAAATGTAATGAAAACTTTCTAAGCTATATGATTTCAAAAAACTTATCAATAAAATAGCCTTAGCCAAATTTAAGTAGGAAGTTTATTCAAACGGAAGTTGAAAGATATATCACAGAAAAGAATGGATAACTTTCAAATAAGAGCAATTGAAATTTTTTTCAAGAATTATCTGTGTTTAATAATAATTTCCTTTCTTACAGAATTTTATATCTCCCACTGCTCTTACAATTTCATTCTCCTAGATTTCATAACACAGTTCAATGTCAGTAACTAAAGAGCTTAATTTTCTAATGAACAATAGTTATTATTAACAAATGATTGTGAAGTTTAAATTAAGAGAACAATGAAGGCTTTATTTAGATAATATTTCAGCAATCTCAAAAAGTTTCACTCTGATTGAAATAAAGTTCAAAAATAATTGAGGTTTAAAAAATTACTTAAGTGGTTTATGCATACAGAATAAGTACATTGTGTTACTTCTTCAAAAAGAATTCATTAAGCAATTACTTAGTTAGATTTTATTTTCCTTTTCTCTTCTTTATCAACAGCATTAATACCAGTATTAAGGAGGATAATTGTAATTAGTCGACCATTTCTTAGTCATTGAGTGGTTAACATCAAATCCCTGAAAAGCTGTGATTCAGTATCTAGGCATGTCTAGTCTAATGCCGAGTGCAACTAAGGTAAACAGAAATAGAAAGAAAATTGCCTTCTTTTCACTGAATAATGAAATAAATCAACAAGGATGTGCAAACAAAGAAACTCAAGTGCTCAAATCTAATACTTTGAAGGACTTTGCCATCTATTCTCTGCGTAACAACCTTTTTAGTTCCCTAGAAGTTCATTTGCCTTCCAGATAAGGAGTGGAGTTGAAATATGTTATACCTAGGACATTTTGAAGGATCTTATCTAAAGAATGCCCAAGCATCTGGAAAGAGTGTGGAACTCTGATCAAGGTAGTTTGTTATAACTTCTTTTTTACCTGAATTGAATGGTAGGTTATTCTTCCTTACTATTCTCCCACGCTCCTCAATGTTTCTGTGACTACTTTGTTAGAATCTTTTATCCATGTTCTTTGAAGGCACTTATCAAGCATGCATCCACCTGGTCCATTCTCTGGTTTTCCTTGGTAAATACATGAATTCTGTGCTTTCTAGGAAGACGGCTTGATCTTAACTTACATTCCTGTGCTCATACCTACCACAGTTAGGAGAATCCATAGCACGTGTGTTAGGCAGAACTCTCAGCCTCCCCAGGTTAAAAAAAAAAAAAAAAAAGCCTATTCTCAGTTTTGAATACCTGCTTCTTCCTCTTCCACCCACCAAGTCTGTTTCTCTGATCCTGTTTCTACTGACCAGTTCTGAGGACACACCCTTACCCCACTCTGTTCCTTCATTTTCTAGGGCACTCTCATTTAGTCTCATGCAAAGGAGGAAGCTGGTGCTTTCTTCTGCTATATACAGTCTATCATTACTAATGGGATACAGTCTTCATCCTGCTTTGTTCAGTACTTTCATTTATGATTCTCTTTCCCTCCTCTTCTTTCTCCTCTTCTTATCTCAGTAAGTTTTGCATTTTATAAAGCAAAATAGTTGAGTTCTAAGTCTATTACTATCTTTTTTTTTTGAGTCGGAGTCTCACTCTGTCGCCCAGGCTGGAGTGCAGTGGCCGCTCCCAGCCACAGCAGCCTCGACCTGCTGGGCTCCAGTGATCCTTCCGCCTCAGCCTTCCAAGTAGCCGGAATTACAGGCATGCGCTACCACGCCCGGCTGATTTTTTGATTTATCGAACCCGCGGGCTCAGGCAATCCACTCACCTCAGCCTCCCAAAGGCGCGGGATTACAGGCTGAGCCACCGAGCCCCGCTCTCTATTACTATCTTATCATGAGAATTTCAAGAATCATTTGTGGACAGTAAAAAATATATATATTAACTTAATCTTTCTCTTTACAGATATAACAATCCTAAGTGTGTGATACTATTGTTGTTGATGGGTGACTAAGATGTTTATATGTAAGGAAGCCAGGAGTAGAAATGCATGAAAAAGATATTAAATTGCTATACTTGAAATAAAGCTATTAGTTAGAAACTGCCTCTCCCCTCCACCAAAGCTAAAACCTTACCTATGTCAGCCTCCATTGTCTTTCTTCCTATGGATATGTTCTTAAAAGTTCCAGGTCCTAACAAAGGCAGGTTTTACCTTTCTGCTTCTGCTTACTCAAAGACTCCATTCTTTAATTATTTTTTCTGCACAATTAGTCAAATTCTCCTTCTTTACTGGATTTTTTCCATGTGCTTGCAAACATGATTCCACCTTATAAATAAGAAGTCAAATATTTCATTTCAATCCCTTTTTCTTATAGCTCTTCCATCTCATGTTAGCCCCCACCATTTCCTGGTTGCCTGTCAATCACATTTCTCTACAGGATAATGTGGTCACTTCCACTCTTCTATGTCTCCACTTCTTTACCATGTTGATCTGGGACCCATTCTCAAGTTCCACTGGAACTGCTCTTGTCAAGGCTACTGATGACCTTTAATGACCAAGTTCAAGCTTATTTTTCAGCCTTCTAATTGATTGATCCCACATCAGCATTAGATCTAGTTGTTAATTTCCACCTTTCTTCTCTTTAATGTCTTCTGAAATCCTATTCCTATGTATGGACTGATCCTTTGCTGGCTTTTTCTTCTTTGCTTGGGATTTAAACTTTGAAATTTTCTGAGTTGTACTCTTCTCTCCTCTTTGTTCTTCTTTTTTTCTCTGATCTCTTTTTTCCTACTCTCTTCTATATATAAAATTTCATTGCAGGCAACCTCATCTACATCCAGAGTCTCAGATAACATTTTAAGTACATTCTGTGAGAGCAAGAACTTGTGACTTTTAATGTTACTAGCATCCCATTGTTTAATGCAATGCCTGGAATACAGTGTGTTTTTGGATTAGTCTGCTCCGGCTGTCTTAAACATAGACAAGCTGGCTTAAACAACAAAAAATGTATTCCTCACAGTGCTGGAGACTATTATGTTCAAGATCAAGGTGCTAGTGTGATAGGTTTCATTCTGACTCCTTTTTTCTTAGTTTACAAGCAACAGCAGCCATCATGCTGTATGCTCATATGACCTCTTCCTTTTTTGGTCACAAAGAGAAAGACAGCATTCTCTCTGTTGTCTCTTCATATGAAGGCACTAATCCCATCAAGTTTCTGATCCCATGACCTTATACACCCCTATTTACTTCCCAAAGGGCTGATCTCCAAATACTATTACTTTGGGAGTTAGAGCCTCAACATAAGTTTGGGGGAGATAAAAATAGTCTAACCACAGTTGTCAACAAATATTTTTGAGAAAAAAAAGACTATTGGTTATTTACATGCAAATTAAAGTTAAATTAAAATTCAAAAGTCAGTTCCTCAGTTGCATTAGCCACATTTTATGTGTTCAATAGTCACATGTGATTCATGGCCACTGTTGGACAGCACAAATATAGAACATTTACATCCTCACAGAAAGTTCTAGATACTGCCTGGTCTAGATACTGACTTCCAAACTTTACATATTCATCCCAGAACTTTCTATTGAGTTACAGGCTTCTTTATCCAAATGTGACCTCAAACAGTTCCACTTCGGTAACTCAAGGAATTCTTGTTCCTTGCCTCACTGTACTCCGTCCAATAATCTTGTGCTCCCTTTGATGTCCCTTGTTTCCCATTTTATTCTTATTTTAAATGACTTCTGGGCATTATTCTTCACTCCTTTCTTTTCCTCATTTAATGCGTGAGTAAATCCTATTAATACATATCTACAATTTCACCACTTTTCAGTATTTCCCTTTTTGCTTTCCTTGTTCAAGTCAAAATTAACCTTTTCTGAACTAGTCCAGTTATTTCCTGTTAATTCACTCTTGTCTACGCCAATAAAGTTTTCCATATAAGCTTCAGAGTGTTTTTTCTAAAAGGCAAATGAGATTGTAACTTTTCCTTGCTGAAACATTTTCACATTTTATAGAAAAGTCAAACCATCAGCACGGTCCTTTCCTACAACTCCCACTTCATCTGATGCCATTCTTCTTCTTGATCACTGCCTCCAGTACCACCTGCTGTCTATCATTCATGTTGCTTCTGTCTAGACTCCCTCTCCCCATTATTTTCTTGGCCTCATTCTTTAGGTTTTACTTAACTGTTGTCTCAAAAGATACCTTCTTCCACCTTGATGGCTGAAAGATTCCTCTTCTTTTCTCTCTATTGAATAAGTCAATTTTTGGTTAATCTGTAATATTTTATGAATGTATTAATATCCTTATTCAGGTTTTCTCTTCCAACCCCTATAATCTTTTTGAGATCAGGGGCTCTGTCATTGCTTCTGTTTTGTTCCCACTACCTAGTGCAATTCCTGACAAAGAGTAAGTTGTCAGCATCCATTTTTGAATGAACTACTGAATGCATCTCTGCTTTGACTTGTGAACAAATGAGTGATGAACAAGAAAATGCGTCAATGTCTTGGCATGTCAATTAGTGGATTTCAGGAATGAGTTTGGTGAGTGTCAGACACAGCCCATTAGAGAACCACAAAACCACCTGAAAATGACACAGCTGACTTTCATATTGGATAGCGGATGCATCTAGTGGCTTTATTTCATGGAACCAAACAATTTGCCTCATATTTTCACTCATAACAAAGTGAGTTTTAGAGACTAAAAAATAACTTCAGCTGTACTTCAAGGATATAAGAAATTCCACCACTATGAGCACATAGTAATGAATCAAGACCAATTACCTTAACCAGGTTGTAAAGGTCTCAGCTATTTACCATTTATATCTGTAGCCTCAACACCAGCATTTCTTCTCACAAACTCTACCTGCAGCCATTTTAGGGTTCATTTACATTCAAAATGAGCAACTCATTGGAGAGGGCAAGTCTACTACAGTACACAAAGACTCTATATAGTAAAGAATAAATGTGAGTACATCAATTCTGCTTGTTGTGAAATATTTAACATGGCCGCTATGAAAATTGTAGACTCCACACCAAACTACTGTGAATTTGTGTCTAAGTTTTGCTACTTCCTGTAACTGGAAGTGGAATTAATAATAGTGACACATTGCATAGGTGTTTTTTTTGTACATGTATGCAAATGAGAACTTTAATGTAAAGCACAGAACCAGGAATATAGTAAACTCTCAATAAATGTTAGCTTTAAACTAAGAGGAAATAAGCTAAAATCACTCTGTCCCTCCTAAGTCAATAGAAGTTAAATTAAAGATGAATGGGTGATGGTGCATTTTTAATAGAAAATAATTATTTAATCTGTGAATAAATCTCAGTATGGAAAACCGTAGGCAACCTATGTTAATTGAGGAATGTTAGTATTTAGAAGATATAATTCCTGTCATCTAGGGAATTTTTGAATATATAGAACTTTAAATTAATTCTTTGTTTCCTACTACATGACCTTAAATAAGCATCTAGAATTATCCTTTAAAATACTGGAGGCAGCCAGGCTTGGTGGCTCAGCCTGTAATCCCACGCCTTTGGGAGGCTGAGGTGAGTGGATTGCCTGAGCCTGCGGGTTCGAGACTCTCCTGGGCAACATGGCGAGACCTCATCTCTACAATAAATCAAAAATTAGCCGGGCGTAGTAGTGCGCGCCTGCAGTTCTAGCTACTTGGAAGGCTGAGGCGGAAGGATCGCTGGAGTCCAGCAGGTCGAGGCTGCAGTGGTCGGGAGCGGCCACTCTGGGCGACAGAGTGAGACTCCAACTCAAAAAAAAAAAAAAAAATACTAGAGGCTCGGAAGAGTGTGAGTATATATGTGTGGTGGGGTAGATGCAGGGAAGGAATAAAGGAAGGCTGGCTAATAAGTACAAACACATTAGGGAGGGGGAATAAGTTGTAATGATCCATAGCAGGGTAAGGTGGCCATAGTTAACAATAATGTATTATATATTTCAATATAGCTAAAATAGAGGATTCAAAATGTTCCCAATACATAGAAATCATAAATGCTCAAGATGAGGAACACCCTAAATGCCCTGACTTGATCATTATACATTCTATGTATGTAACAAAATATCACATGTACCTCAAAGTATGTAGAAATATTATACATACATAGACATGTATAATCTATTTTGGGTGGCAGAAAGAACAACAACTTCTCGTTAAATGATTGTCTTTTAGTTCATACACCAGGATTTTAAAAATAGAAATGTTAAATAGTTAATTGCCTTATCTATTAAAAGTATGCTATCTATTATTACTATAAACTTTGACCCATTTTTGAAAAAAGGCGACTTTTGTGTTGACAATATCTTTTTCTCAATTTGACTCTCTTTTAGTATATTTCAGCATGCAATTTGAGAAACGGGGGTTTGAGTTAAGTGCAGTTTTTGTGATTTGTGCTTCTATTGAAATTTGTTTCAGTCTGCTCTTGAAGAGTCTCTTTTTATATCTCATCTCTTTTAAGGTCCATGACAACTTAGCTGTAGAAGCCAATACAGCTTACTTTATGGGTAGAGCAGTTCGATTATTCTTATACAGTCTTTTTCAGCTATTGACATCTTGGCCTTGAAAATTCTTTTGGGGGCAGGGGGAAACTGTGGGGATTTCTGGGCAATGCAGGATGTTGAGCATCGTTTCTGTCTACCTACTTGATGCCAGTAGCACCTCTTCTAGATTTAATGACCAAAACTGCCTTCAGCAATGTCAATGTCCCTGGCATGGGGGTGGCAAATTGCACTCCACTGAAAATCATGGTTCTAAAAAATACTATTCTTCAAAAACTGGCCTTAAAATCAGAAGTTCTGTTTCTCTGTCAGAGCCTATCATAAAACATGACCTTCTCCCCCAAGAGTTTTCTGGCAAACTCTAAACTCACAATGTGTTCTTTATTTACCTTGCATTCTTATACTTTTTTAAATTATGTGAGCACTTATTAGGTTTTGGCAGTTATTTTAATATTATTATCTACTATTTAATATTATTTATCCTAATGAGCTTCTAACTTTTTGGAGGTCAGAAAATACTAAATATGCATTTTAACTAATTTCAGGAAGAAGTTACACACTGAAGCCAAACTTTATTTAACTGTGAAATATCAAGCTTAAAAATACCCAGAAAAGATCTTTGCTCACCTTATTGAATGAGAACTTATAACCCCTAATGCAAAATATTATCCAGCCAGATTTTGCCCATTTTTCCCCTGTTGACTATGAAAGTTGGTTAATTTTATTAGACCATTATGGTTACTTTTTACTCTAATCAAGTGTGCTTTCGAAAGATTTAATAATAGTTCAATCCACCCATGTCGTTTCAATTTTAAAAATAGACTTGTTGGTGTTGTTTTTAATTCAAGTACAATAGATTGTGTCTGAGAGTGAGCAGAAGTTATTGGTTTGGAACCTGGTCTTAATTTGGGAAGCTAAATTATACAGTTCTGCAAGTAGGAGTAGGTAATGGAAAGACAAGCACACTTAAAATATGAAAGACCTTGGATATGATTCTTCCCTGTTCTGCCCTGGGAAGTCCCTCTGAAGTCAAGGGGAGGTCCCTGAACCCAGCTGGGACAGAAGCAACCTCGAGACTTCCATGAAGACATCCACTTGGATGGATGTTAAGTGGGGCTAGTGAACTCATTCCTAATAACCAGTCAACTCCTTTTAGTTCATTTTCCAGGGCAAGATTAGATCATGTTGGAAAACCTCACCAAATAACCTTATAAAAAGAGATGAACTCACTCCCAATTTTCATCAGGATCTGAAGCAAAACCATAAAAACCACTATCCCACTTCAGGCTACTGGAAACAAATTTGCATTTCATTCTCAGGCACAGAAATTTCTCTAGGTAAATATTTCAGGGAGAGGAGCTCCTGTGTTTCTTACTTTCTCCAGAAACCCACCTTGTCAGGCACTTGCTGTGGAGAGACCCATATGGCCCTTCGCCATGCATAGTCCAAATTGGATTTAAAAGCTACTTAGGGAATGTACAAGTATATTCTCAGTTGTGGAAAGAGCCACAGCTCTTCGAACTCTTTCTTCCAATAAAGACTTGAGGTGATTTGGTCACATAAAAGACAATTCTTTAGCTAGTCTATATGCCAGAATTTCTTCTTTAAGAAATAATAGTAACTATTTTCCACTGAACAGAAACTTCTTGTAAATGTAGTACTTTAATGTACTAGGCAAGTGTGTAAGGTGGTGAAGGTTCTTGTTTACTAAATGCCATAAGGGCAAGTGAGTCTCGGGGCAAAGAGTATGTGGTTAGACATTTGCAAGTTTTTATTTATGTTAACAGTACTCTATTGAAATTTAACTTACATCCAGTAAAATACATAAATTTTAAGTACACAGCTCGATGGATTTTGATCCATGAACTCTCCAGACACCCAGATCACAAGGAATATTTTCATAACTCCAGAAAATTATTTTGTGCCCTTTCTTATCAATGTTCACCTTTTCTCCAAAGTCAACCAGTGTTTTGAAGTTTTATCACCATAAATTAGTTTTGGTATTTTTAAAAAAAATTTCATACAAATGGGATTATATTATGTACTCTTTCTTGGGAATGGGAGCTGGTTTCTTTGACTCAGCAAAATACTTATGAGATTTATCTATTTCACTATGTGTTTTGGATGCTTGTTCTTATTTATTGTTGATTTCATTCATATAATGTATATCATCATGTGAAATTTATTTATAGGATTTCATTTTATAAATATACCACAGTTTATCTATTTCCCATTGTTGAATATTTGAGTTTTTCCCCCCATATTTGGGGCTCTTACAAATAGTGCTGTGGTAAATATTCATGGCAAGTCAATTTGTGGAACCTATATGCTCAGTACCCTAGGGAGAATGCCTAAGGGTGCCACGACAGACCATAGGTTAAGTATATGTTTAACTTCATTAGAAACTGCTAAACAGTTTTTTCAAAGTGGTTATACTATTTTACCTTCTCAATTCAGCAATTTATATGAATTGTGGTTACTTCATATCTTTGTCAGTACTTGGTATTGTCAGTTTTTTTTCCTATGGGCATACATAGTGATTTAACAAGTCTCAGGGCCCATTTCATTTAAGACAGCAGTATTCATGAACAAAGTGATGGAGACCGTTAAATGAAGTTTTAAAGCAAAATTTGATGAGAGATGTTCTCATTTGCCTGGCTCACTGATACATTTCACTGCAATTGACTTTTTCTATTTTTCTTATTTGTAAACTTATAAATGACTGCTGATTCATAACTATTGCTTTTTATGGTACCTCTGGAGCAGAACTCTAGCACTTGAGTCCATTCTTTCAGCTCAGAGCTCATCAGCTCATATTGCTCCCAATTAGATCCACATTTTAAAACTTATTTTAGAACTATCCCCAGGCACTTGCCATTAAATTTATGTATTATAACTTATAAGGGACTGGCTGTTGCCTTAATAAGTTTCCTAATTTAAAAAATAATGAACTCCAACTGATAGCAAGGCTCTGGTTGTTAATTAAAATATGGTTTATCTTTAATTCAGAATATATCATGCCAATGGTACTTATTATTTTATTTTTATTTTTCCACATTTAAATTTATTTTGTTTTAATATTATTATAGAGATGTGAGGTACAAGTAAGGATTAACTACACAAGTAGACTGCATGCAGGTGGAGTTTGGGCCTCCAACTGGTCCTCACTTCCCCTGGTAACCTTTCTGTTGTTATGTGCCCCTCTATTTCCCTGGCCATGCCCAGTGTCTGCCAATCCCTCCCTTGTGCTAATGTGATTACTGTTCAGGTCCCACTTATGAATGAGAACATGCGGTATTCAGTTATTTATTTCTGAGATAGATCACTAAGTCTGATGGTCTTCAACTCCATCCAATTTGCTTAGAAGTCCATGATTTTGTTCTTCTTTATAGTTGCATAATACTTTATCACGTATATGTACCACATTTTCATTTCTTTTTTTTAACTGCTTCTTCCTCTTTATTCTTAGTTAAACTTCGCATTTATGTATAGTAACAGTGTATAGAATTACAAGTGATCTAGTTAGCAGTGGTACTTATTTTAAAGTTGCAATTCTGTAGAGTGAAAAATAACAACTACCTTCTTTAATGATTTTTTTAAATTTTGAAATTATTTTATTTTTAAAATTTCATTACAGAGATGTAGGGTACAGTGAGGATAAACTACATAAGTAGGCTGCATGCAGGTGACGATTGGGCTTCTAACTGGCCCTCACTGCCCCAGTAGTGGACCAGGTATGATTTGTGTTGGTGCATGTCTCCCCCCATCTTCCTCCCTCCCTCTCTCCTTCCCTCCCCTAACAGTGCTCAGTGACTGCCAATCCCTCCCATGTGCTAGTGTGATTAATGTTCAGGACCCACTTCTGAGTGAGAACATGCAGTATTCACTTGTTTCTGTAATAGTTTGCTTAGTATTATGGTCTCCAGTTCTATCCAATTTTCTGCAAAGTCTTATATAAAACTTGAAAATTAGAAAACAACCTCATTATATACCCTTTAGAGAATTTTAATATTGTATAAGATTAGCTATATTATTTTACTTATCTACATGCATATTGTTAATTTTTCTGAATTATTTGAGAGTAATACGTAGTTCTTTTACCCTTAAATACTTGTGTGTATTTCCAAAAACAGATATTCTTTTGCATAACCATAGTATGATAGTTAAAACAAGTAAATTCTTATTAATTCAATAATAGTCTCCAATATGCAGATCTTTTTCAAATTTTACCAGTTGTTTTAATAATTTCCTTGATTAAAAAGTAAATGAGTTTTTCTTACACAGAATTAAATCCAGGATAATGTGTCATATTGTCATGGCATTTTTGAGGAATGTGGGCCATTTGTTTTACAGAATGACTCTCAATTTGGGTTTATCTGATGCTTCTTCATACTTAAATTTATAGTATGATTTGTGGAAGCAATTCCATAGATTGCTGCATCCTTCTCAGCACATCATAGCAAAGGCTCAAATTGTTTATTTGTCCAAATATTGGTGATGATAACATTGATCATTTTTTTTAAGGTAGTGACTTTCAGATTTTTCTGCACTAAAGTTACTAGTTTTCCTTTATACTTAATGACTTGAGGGGAGATATGTAAGACCATATAGTCATCTTGTGACTCATTTTCCAATAGGTTTAGCAGCCATTAATGCTATTTTTCTGAAACAGTTATTACTAAATTGATTGTCAATTTTTTAATTACTGTATTTATAATATCTTCCACAGATGTTACTTGTAATTCTACTCTACAAAAGAGTTCTTTCTTCCCCACCATACTCTTATTTATTCATTCATTTTTAGGTGGACTCATGGATTTTTAAATTTTATTCTATAGGTTACGATTTGTTATTATCATTACTTCTTTTGATCATCCAATTTTTCTAGACCCTTTGATAATTGTATTTGTGAGATCATATACCTTGCATTAAACTGTCATCATTAGATTCTGGGTAGCTAAGCCAATTAATTAAGTGACAAATAGATCAATGCATTACACATATGTAGCAAAATTAGATAGATTCGATATAAATATTCTATTTTTCTATTTAAATAGACTCTATTAGATGGATTAATACCCCCTGCCCCCAATATCCTAATATCCTGAACCTGGGACTATGTTAACATTATATGACAATAGGGACGTTGTAGGAAAAATTTAATATGCCAATCAGTTAATCTCACTAAAGAAAGATTATTCCAGATTATTTGGGCAAAACAGTGCAATCACTTGTGCCCTTAACAGCAGAAGAGGAGGCCAAAGAGTCTGAGGGAGAGGAGGTATGAGAAGGGATCAACTTGCCATCTCTGATTTTGAAGGTGAAGGCAGACACAAGCCAAGCAATGGTGGGTGGCCTCTGAAATGTGGTAAGGAAATGGGGGCTTCAGTCCTATAACCACAAGAAACAGATTTCAGTAAACAACCTGAATGAGCCGGGCTCGGTGGCTCAGCCTGTAATCCCGTGCCTTTGGGAGGGAGGCTGAGATGAGTCGATTGCCTGAGCCCGCGGGTTCGAGACCCACCTGGGCAACTTGGCGAGACCTCATCTCCACAATAAATCAAAAAAAAAAAAAAAAAAATTAGCCGGGCATGGTAGCGCGCGCCTATAGTTCCAGCTACTCGGAAGGCTGAATCACCGGAGCCCAGTAGGTAGAGGCTGCGGTGTCCGGGAGCGACCACTGCACTCCAGTCTGGTGAGACTCCAACTCAAAACAAAAACAAAACAAAAGCAAAACCAACCTGAATGAGCAAGGAGACAAATTCTCCCCCAGAACCTCTGGAAAGAGTTGCAACCTTGCCTACCCCTTGATTTCAACCCAATGATAGTCTGTCAGAATACATTTACTTTGCTTTAAGCCACTAAATTTTTGGTAATTTATTATCATGGTGCAATAGAAAATGAATGCACAGTCTATAGGTTATGGTATGTCTACACACAAATTCTTTTGTGTTTTCTCAGTCTTTCTCATTCTATCACTCTGTCTCACATTCTCTGCATTGCTCTAATTCCTTTTTTGTCTGTCTCTTTCTACTATGTCTTTTTTCTCTCTTCATATAATAAATTCTACTTAGGGGTCGTAATGAGTAACTTAAACTCACCTTTTCAAACCAAGGAGATATAACACACAGTAGTAGAAAGCCAACAAACGGGAATTAGCAGCAGTCAAATCTTTGAACTTTCAAAAACCAAACTCCTAACCTTTCTGTTTTCTTTGTATTTGGTTTTTGCAGCTTCTTTAGGGGAATCACCTAAACAGTTTTGGTTCGGCTATTTAATGAAATATCTCTAATAAGTTACATTTCCAAACCATATATAACATTCAAATTTTTTTTTCTCAAAGGATTTAATATAGCAATCAGCCTTCTTAAAAAATAGCATATTTCCCTCCGTAATGTGGCTTCATCCCTGAAGCTTGTGGTAAACATAAATAGGCTGGAACGAGTTTAAGTGCTTAATGGCATGCTGGACACAAGCCAGTATTTTCATTTCTAGGTGAGATTGGTTGGTTGGGCAGATATCTCTAACTTTTTATAATTACTATATTCTGAAGAAGTTGTGGTAAATTTTATTTTCATAAATTAAACCACGTTTCAGAGTAATGACTACATTTCGCTATGTAAAGAAATCTTCTGGTGACTTGTTTGTTAATTATCAGTTCATAATGTGTGTGTATATTATTTTCTCTGTGGATAAATCTGGACTGTCATTATTGGGCTTATTTAAAGTAGACCACAATTGTACTTTAGAAATTTTTAAGAAACATTGTTTTCAATAACCTGTTGAAGTTTTAAAAAGATGTACAAAATAAAGACAGTCTAAATGTACCTTTTAACTAAAAGGAATGCACTTAGTCATCAGTTTTAACCTGGAAACATTGTTTCAAAGCTTTCTATAAATCTCTAATAGCGTGAAAATAAAAAATAAAGATACTTTATTATTCTTTTCTTTCTGAGTCCTTGTTCATTTACTTGTTTTGAGTTTTACTTCAGTGTTCACTTTTGATACATTACTGCAACAGTTCAATATACACAAAACAACTTTAAGTGTGTTCACATAATGTTGATACTCTTCAAGTTATATGTAATGTTGACACTCTTCAAGTTGTTTCTATCTTGCAATTTTGTATTCTTTAATTACTTATTGGGATGTATTTTATCTTGATTTTTATTTATTTTTGTATTTTAAAGATGTAGGATACAATTCAGGATTAGGTATATAAATGGTCACTGTACAGGTGAATTTTGGGCTTCTATTGAGCCTCACTTTGCCTGATTTGGAATCAGATACCCTTATTGATTTTATGTGCCTCCTCATATTTATTTATTTATTTATTTTTGAACGAGAAAGCTATGACCTTTGAGCCCCTGAGAATTTTAAAATTTCAGACTGCTGATGTGAAAATATAAACCTGTTAGCAAAAACTTACAAGAGATAATAGGATTTACAATAGAGACATAGACAAATCACAATGAGAGCATAAAAAGAAGGAAACTTAGTTTGAGGAAGAGAAAAGTATTTGTAGGAGATATCAGGTGAGCTGATTTAGGTACACATAGAACTTTATCCAGTGGAAATGTGTGAAGGTGGAGTGAACAGCAGAAGGAACATCACGTACTAAAGTAGAGGTGAGTGAAAGACTGTATAATATTTGCAAACAGTTAGTAGTTTGAAGACACTAACAGAAATTGTAAAATGTGGTCATTCTGCTTGTCTTTTCTGAACAGTCCACACAGACTTATGCTACTAGCTCCTTTATTGTAGTCTAGATTTCTGTTTAGAGGTCCCCCCCCCATTTTCTATCATACATGCTCAGGGGAAATAAGCATATGATAGATTTTAGTTTGTTAGAGGTAAAATATAAAGCAACAGACTTGACCTCGCATCCTGCATCTACCCATGGGCAGGCAGTCTGTCTTGGAATTTATATAAACTGTAAGTTAAACTTAGTGTCACATCTTGGCTGCTTTCTAGCAAGAACACTGGGGCTTTGATTGTAGTTTCTCCTTTATCTTCATTTGATTTACCGATCTTCACTCAATCTTATTCTTTCTGAGTCTTGCGCTCAGCAATAGTAAATCTGGTAAGTTATTTTGTGCCAAAGTAGTTGTAGTTTAAAGTGACCTAAGAGGGTTTAATGGGTGCCAAATAAACTTTAGTTTTTATAGTAACTGGAGCCTTTAATGAATGTTTTGAGGCAGGATATTGATTAGTGTTCAAAATTAAATAAAACAAACTAAATAAAGGTACTTAGGGACAAATGAAGTGGTCTTTTGAATTGCATGTAAAAGATTCATTCTGGTAGATTCTTCTATGATGGATTGGAGAAGGAAGCTGGAAAAGGCCTGACAGCAAGCATGTCTGGGCTTAAAGTCAGGTCCTACATTTAGGCCAACCAAGCTCCTTTGGTCTGGTACCTCTGCACCAAGGGAGACAGATTGGGAGAGAAGTCCACTCCTGCAGGAAAGAGAGTTGCATCACTGACTCACTAGAATTCTTGGCATTTGGGAACAATGAAAAACAGACTTTTAGTTAGTATTATGATTGATTTTTAAATGCTCCAAACATAACCTTCCCCTGCCTGCTCCAGGGTAGACACCTCCCTCTGCTTTCCCACCTTTTTATGCCCCTGGCATTTTCATCAAGGTATGGAGCTATTTTCTCTGCCCTTGCCTGGGGTAGCATTGTAACTTGCTTTGATCAGACGTGTCAGTGGGCACAAACACACAAAAACAAGTGAGAGCCTATGTATCAACCCAAAGATGCTGGGGCCCAGAGTGCAAGAGAAAGAAGTCAGTGGCAGTGCCTGTGATCATGTCACAAAGGCCTTCCTTGTATATCAGTTTTCATGCAAAGAGATAACAGGTTGAGACCCTGTAACAGGAGCTAAGTGGCTGGATTAAAGAGTAGTAAGGCTTCTTGCTGTGGACTGATTGTGTCCTTCCAAAATTTATGTATTGAAATTTAATCCTCAATATGTTGGTATAAAGTAGTAGGGTCTTTAGGAGAAATTATTTTTTTTAACTTTTAAATTTTTTATTTTAAAATTGTGGGGTACAGTTCAGGGTTAGGTATACAAATATTCATTACGCAGGTGCCCTTGTTGATGAGGCATGCCCCTCCTTCCCCAAGCAGATTCGCACTACTGCCAATCCCGCTTCCCTACCCCCACCACCTGCAGTTTCCTGCTACTGTCAATCCTTTTCTTACAGTATTACAATAGTTGTTCAAGGTCCACTTATGAGTGAGAACATGTGATACTCAGTTCTTTGTTTCTGTGAAAGATCACTCAGTATTATAGACTCTAAGTCCATCCAGGTTGCTGTGAAGTTCATAATTTTGTTCTTTATAGCTGTGTAATATTCTGTTATGGATATGTACCACGTTTTTTTATCCAGTCCTCTTTTGATGGGCAGAATGGTTGGTTCCATGTTCTTGCTATTGTGAACAATGCTGCAATAAACATACATGTGCAGGTATCTTTTTGTGTGATTTGAGTTATTCCCGGTACATTCCCAGTAGGGAGATTGCAGGGTCATATGGAAGGTCAATTTTTAGAACTTTTAGAAATCACCACACTGTTTTCTACAGAGGCTGTACTAGTTTACACTCCCACCAACAGTGGAGAAGTGTTCCCTTTTCACCACATCTTCTCCAGCATCTGTTATTTTTTGAGTTATTGATGATGGCCATGCTGCCTGGAGTTAGGTAGTATCTCAGGGTAGTTTTAATTCGCATCTCCTTGATGACTAGTGAGGTTGAAAATTTTTTCATGTATCTGTTGACTGCTTGTACATCTTTTGAGAACTGTCTATTCATATTTTTTGCCCACTTTGTAATGGGGCTATTTGTTTTTTTTTCCTTTTCAGCATGTTTGAGTTTCTTGCAGATCCTAGATGTTAGGTCTTTGTCAGACACAGAGTTGGCAAATAATTTTTCCCAGTCTGTGGGCTGTTTCCCTGCTCTCTTGATGGTTTCTTTGGATTTGCAGAAGCTTGTCAGTTTTATGAGGTCCCAATTTGTCCATCTTAACTCTTATGGCATGGGCACTTGGGGATTTGATCAGGAATTGGTTGCCAGTTCCAATGTCCATAAGGTTGTCTCCTGCATTTTCTAAGATTCTTATAGTTTGAGGTTTTATGTTTAGGTTTCTGATCCATTTAGGGTTGATTTTTGTGTATGGGGATAGGTGGGGGTCCTGCTTCAATTTTCTGCTTGTGGTCAGCCAGTTTTCCTAGCACCATTTACTGAATAGGTTCTCCTCTCCCTAGTGGCTGGTGTTGGAGGCTTTGTCAAAGATGAGTTAATTGAGAAATTGAGGTTTTGCTTCTGGAATCTCAATTCTATTCCATTGGTCTATATGCCTGTTTTTGTACCAATAGCAGGCTGTTTTGATTTTTTTTTTTTTTTTTTTTTTTCTGAGGATTGTTTTGGCTATTCATGGTCATTTATGTTTCCATATGAATTCCTGTATTGTTGTTTCTAGGTCTGAGAAGAATATTGCTGGTAATTTGATGGGTATTGCATTAAATCTGTAGATTGCCTTAGGTAGAATGGACATCTTAACAACATTAATTCCTTCAATCCATGAACATGGAATATTTTTCCACTTGTTTGTATCATCTTTGATTTCTTTGAGCAGTGTTTTGTAGTTTTCATTGTAAAGGTCTTTCACATCTCTAGTTAGGAAGATGCCAAGGTATTTCATTCTTTTGTGGCTATTGTGAATGGAATTGTGCTTTTTATTTGGGTTTCTGTTTGTTTATCATTGGTGTATAGAAATGTGGTTGTCTTTGCACATGTATTTTATACCTTGAGACTTTGTCAAAGTCCTTTATCAGTGCAAGGAGGTTTTTGACAGATTCTCTTGGGTTTTCACGGTATAGAATAATGTCATCTGCAAAGAGGGATAACTTGATTTCCTCTTTTACTATTTGGATACCCCTGATCGCCTTCTCTTCTCTGATTGCTCTAGCTAGGACTTCCAAAACTATGTTGAACAGGAGAGGTGAGAGTTGGCATCCTTGTCTTGTTCCAGTTTTCAGGGGAAATGGTTCCAATTTCTCTTTAGCAGTATGCTGGCTGTGGGTTTCTTGTAGATGGCTCTTACTACTTTCAGGTACGTTCCATCTATGCCTATAAAATTGTATTAGTGCCCTTATAAAGTGGTCTAAGAAAACTTGTTTGCCTTTCCACACAGCAAGAAGACACCTTCTCTGAACCATAAAGTGGGCTCTCACCAGACACCGTGTCCTCTATCCTTGATCTTGGACTTCTAAAACTGTGAGAACTAAATGTCTTTTTTACAAGCCACTCCTTCTATGATATTTTGTTGTAGTTGCCCAAATGAAGTAAGGCACTGGCACAAACATTAATAAGAAATGTATGTGGCTTAAACAAAATGACAGTAGACTTTCTGGAAGCAGACTAATTGTAGAGACTTTGAAAGGTAGAATCTGCAGAACTTCGTGCTGGTTGAAAATGATGGGTATAAAGAAAAGAGAATTCATATCTGGGGGACTTGATTCAGCCAGTTTGTGAATATGCATGGACCAGCTGCTTGGCTACACTGGGAAACCTTACCATGGACATGGTCCCCTTTCTGAAGTAACATGAAGTATCTAAATTGTGGTTACTGGATTGTAGGGTATGTGTGACTACTAAGATATCAGTCATACAGGCAGGCAAGAAGAAGTCCTGGCTCCCGGGAACTGTTCTAGAGAAATTGTCTTCTCTACCTTATCCCCACCATTTCCCTGCCAGAGAAAATCTATGAAATGATTCCCTTTGTAACCTGTTACAAAGGAAATAAGCTCTTCCTGGTAGAGCTTGGACATGTGGACAAGGTCCATGATTGACCTCTTTTTCCCTGTGGTATAGGTATTTCTTGTCCAGTAGCATTGCTTTTGGGCTTGCTTCTCCAAGATTATGAGTGTATGCCATGGGGAAGGTAACTGCCCCTGAAGCTCCAGCCTGCCTTCAGGAGAGGGACTCTGGGACTCTGAGAGATAGTTCCAGATTCCTCCATAACCAAGCATTTCTAGGTTCTAGGTAAGGACAACAACTGGGACATTAATGCTGATAATTCTTTTGTCCAGAAAATTATATATTTCAGGGAAACACAATGTATTATTGTCATTTTTTTTACTATCATCTTCCTTATTATTTGAAAACAAAACAAGTTATTTATTATTGAAATAAAATGTTTCCAATGACTCAATCAAATGTCACTTATACCTGTTTACATATGCATACATGTATATGTAAGTACATGTAATGCATGCATTCTTGTATTTATCTAGATTAACTTTTTGTTGATTCAGGGAGGCTGGCTACAAATGTGTTTGGCATAAGATTCTACTGAAAGTTTACCCTTGAATGAGAATGTTTTGCCAAATTTGAGTTTTATTTTCCAGTCTTTAGAAGTTGATGGGAAATTTCAGTCCTATGAGAAATGTTGGCATTAATTTCTGTAAAATATCTAGGACAGTTGATACCACATGAACTAGTCCCAATTTTCAGTATCAGAAGCCCATTAGAACAAGAGAAAAAGCATAGGGCCCATTTTAAAAAGAAAGTTAATGGTATGTATTCTCTTTTATTCTGGGAGTTTCCAAGTAAGTAAGGTCATAAGAATATCAGAGACTAGTATGGAATTAAAACACAAGACAGAAATTTATTTCCCTCACTCTTATATCTAAAATTTCCTGAGACAACCTTCATAGAGAAGCCTGTGAGTCACTAACCCTGTCCAGTCATATTGCTCTTCAACTGTGGCCTTCTGCTACCCCAACCTAACCCAACAGATTTTTAAAAAATTATCTTATGTTGTGCCACTGAGATAATGATAGAGAATAAACCTAATCAGCCTTGTTTGGAGAACCTAATTTGTGAAAATTTATGGAACAACATTATGTTGGCTAAAACTATATATACAAATACATTCCACTCAAATCACAATTGACCTACTGTGCATATAATGATAGGTATTCTCTGTCTAGTCAAAGTTGATTTTCAAACAGATAAGCTTTAATTTTATGGATTCTCTTAACTAGCTGTACTGCTTATTGTTTCCTTGATTCTTAGTGTAGCATAATGGATAACTTTATATCTGCTTCATATTTTATGGGCACATAGTTCATCTCAATTTAAAATGCAGATGAGTTATTCCTGCTTGACTTCCCAGTGTCCCCTCCACACTTTCAATTAGATGATTATTTAACAGCTAGTTGAATTCCCAGACCAAGTCATCAAGGCCTAGATCTTTAATTGCCTAAGCTGTTTGTTCTAACATATGGCTTTCAAACATCCTTCTGGGTCAAGTTTAATTGAAAAAAGATGGCTTCCCTATTCTGAAAAGATTTTGGAGGACAGAATATAAGCAGTGGGTCAATGAGGTAACAAAACGTTTCTAATCTATTTTTATAAAAAATATGTATTTATTAAATCTTGTGCATATGTATATATAAACTTTATGAAATTAGATTGTCTCTATTGTTAAGTATATTAGGAGTTTAGTCTACTTCAATACCCAAAACTACTTTTAATTATAAAATAAATGGATGAAAAAGCAAAATAGGTCTGTAATGCATTAAAAGATTATTTAACACTTCCTGGCAAAAACCTGTAAGCTCAATTTCATTTTTTGATTTGGAAACATTTAACTAAAACTATTTTGGCAAGGTCTGTGGCTTATAATCCTCAAATAATAATAAAGCAAGTTATATTTTGATATTAGTTCTTTTACTACAGTGTGTCTATACTAGCTTACAATGAGCCAAGATGTGCAGTCCCAGGGTTCCTTGAATAAGGGTACTATGAAACTTTGGCATTGGGATTTATAAGAAGCTGATTCAGGAGCACCTGTTTTCAACAAACAGTCCCAACAGGTTTAAGAAAATGGTCTATGTAGTTATCTCTCATTATTTGTGGATGATTGGGTCCAGAACTCCTCATGAATACTAAAATTCATGAATGCTGAAGTCCCTTATGTAAAACAATGTAGTATTTGCATTTAACCTAAGCACATCTTTCCATATACTTTAAATAATATTTAGATTACTTGTAATACCTAATACATGCTATGCAAATAGTTGCTATACTGTATTGTTTAGGAAACAATGACAGAAGTTTTTAGATTTTAGGAAAAAAGTCTGAACCTGCACAGTATAAATAGATGCAACTGCCCATTTAGAAAATATTTTTGATCTGTGGTTGTATGAATCTATGAATGTAGATTCGGTATGAACAGTCAACTGCAATTGCATTTTCCTAATTCTTACAGTCCTTCCTTTTCATGGCATTGAACATAAAATTCAAGGAAAATTCAAGTTCCAAGTACTTTTCAAATGGTATTTTAAAGAATACGTGTATTAAAAAAATAGAGCTTTCATTTCTTCTATAATGTTTATGTGCTCTGCCCTATTCCTCCCTTTCCCTAAAAAAGTTTTAAATTCTTCCTTTATTTATTCTTAATGATAAGTCTGTAAAGAGTTAAAAAAATGATTTAAACAACAACAAAAAAAGAAAGAATGTACTGAATGCATGAAAGAGAAGCAGGTTGAAAGTATTTTCATGGTGATGTTGACAAATAAGACAGATCACAAATGTCTCTTTTTCAATACTTGATAAGATGCACCAAAACAATAACAACTAGCAAAGAATTAACATAAAATTATAAAGAAAAAATAGTAAAAATATAATGCTGTGAAGTTTGAAAAGAGGAACCTCAGAAAGGGAGAAAGTAAAAAGACAGAAAAAACTGAAAGACAGGCAAGGGGACCAATAGAAAAAAAAATAGGAGGGAGTAAGCAAGGAAGAGAGGGAGAAAGTGAAATTATCTTGAATTTATGCAGAGTTTTATTAAAAGTATTTTATTTAAATAATATTTACAGTATAATCCTAGTTTTATAGTATTTTAATCTATTAATTCAAAAGGGAACATATTTTAAATAATGCAACTCTAATATTCATGATGATTCATTCTAGGTGACAGAATTGTGTGTGTGTGTGTGTGTGTGTGTGTGTGTGTGCTTTTTATCTTTCTACTGCTTTTCTTTTTTGCTTGAAGTGCCATGTATCTTTAATATACAGTAATAAAAATCACAATACTAAAGATGAAATAAAGTCTTGTCAGTCTGACAGTATTATTCATTTGGAAACTTTCTTGGTTTTTGTATATCCTATACTGTTTATCTTTTTTGAAAATGTGATGAGGTTGTACATTTGAATAGTACTTATCAGATGTACAATAAAATATGTATATTTGTACTTTTATTTATATAAATGTTCTAATGTTTTTGCAATCCATATTCTCTTCTGTGACAGGATTTTCTCTTTCACCACCGTTGCCCATTTCTCCATGGCTCAAAAATGGAATAGCCATGAAAAAACAACTTAGAATTAAAGAAACACATGTAGGTGGCAATTCATATAGAGTATATGCATTATATGTATTTTTAATTTTTCTTTTATATTTAAAAGACATAAAGAGATCTCAATCATTCCCTTTTCCTATTGCTCTTTTGAGTAAGCACATTTCACTATTATTATCCACAAGTAGAGCTAACAATACAAATAAGATAATCTTTCATAAGATGAATCACATGGGTTTACTTGTATAATATAAGTAGAAACCAAGGTCTTATTTTATTTGATAGTGGATTATTATTTTTATGATAGTAAGAGTAAATATTTAACTATAACCTAGTTCTTTGGGAAGTGACAATATCTACCTTGGGATATGGTGCATCAAATGAAAATGTTACACAGGAGGCTATAATAGGTATTCTTATGAAAATGCTGGAAGACACCCAGAAGAATTCAGGAAAAGATTAAACAAAGAAGAAACTTAAATAATGACAACCAGTTAGTCTCTTATGTGTAAGAAAAGCCAAATAAGCAGTAATTAAACCAGTTCAAAGTCATATGAACTGAAATCTCAGAAACATAAGGAGGAAGCTTTAATCCTGCTGCCTACCAGACGGATTTCTTTTGCAAACTTGAACAATTACTGCAGTCTTTTAATTTCATTTCTCTAGTTTCTGAAAAAAAGAAAGATTGGACTTTCTGACCTCCAGGATCCTTGATATAATTAATTGTCTAATAGTCCCTAATGACCTTTGAAAAACAAAGGACTGAAATTTAACTAAAACTGAAATTTCTTCCTTGAGCATTGTACATCTTTTTATGTCTCTGTAACACAGCCTTCATTTCATTCACTTTTTAAACCTACTGATTGTTTCTTGAGATGTGTTTTGCTGAGAAAGAGGTTGAAAGGGTCTCTGATCAGACTTTAGATGGGATCACTTATTCAGACTTATTTTCTAAAACATGATACTGTCTTCTCTCTCTCTCTCTCTCTCTCTCTCTCTCTCTCGGTTTCTTTTTCTTTCCATTCTTTTATTTTTGCTTCTTTTAAACTTCCTCAATAAAATATCTCAAATATAGTATAAAACTCCTAGGGTATGCAGCTATGATACAGATGTCACAAAGGATAAGTTTTAGTTGGATCTGCTTCAGCTATATTTCTAATATTATACAAATAGAACGTTACATACAGGCAAAGCTGCAAATGGGCCCTTCCTCACCTCCACTTCTTTTCTCTTTCCATGAGTTAACCACTGTCTTCTTCCCCTCCCAATCAAGTCCCTTCCTTCCTTCCTTCCTCCCTCCCTTCCTTCCTTCCTTCCTTCCTTCCTTCCTTCCTTCCTTCCTTCCTTCTTTTCTTCCAATGGGAGTTTTGCTATGTTGCCCTGGCTCCTGGGCTTAAATGATTCTCCTGCCTTGTCTTCCCAAAGTTCTGGGATTACAGTTGTGAACCACTGTGCCTGGCTCAGGAAGGTTTTAAAATCATTGTGATATTTTGGGGAATTTTAAATGCACTGAGCGATAGTAGGGTATGTAACCGCCTGCAACTTAATTGTTTTTTCACTCAATGATAATATTTTTCAAAATTTAACCAGCTTTTTGCAGGTGAACCTAGTTTATTTGATGTGGAGGTGTAATGTACCTTGATTTATCTTTTTTTCTATATGGATGAGCATTTATGTTATTTTCAACTTTTAACTATTAAAAATAACATTGGAAAAAAGCATTTATTATGAATATGTATGTTTCTCTAGTGTGTATCGTTGAAGGCAAGATTTTGAGGTTATATTCAATTAACCTAGCTCTTTTCAAACTGTTTTCCAGAGTAACTATAAAGCCATCAGCTGATGATGAAATTAATTGGTCCTCACATACCCTCTAATTCTTGAGATTATCAGTTATCTTAATCATTGTTCACCTGATATATAGTAAATGGTATCTTTTTTAATGGTCTGAGATATGATTTGCATATAGTAAAATTTACTTGTTTAAGTATATAGTTTTATGGTTTTTGAAAAAGACATATAATTTGACCCAATCTATCAGAGATCCTTGGTTGATCTTTTATATCTCCTAAACTTCTTTATATGTTTTTCACCATTTTTCATCATTTTACTTCCTAATGCTATATTTAGGAAGGCTTTGTGACATGTATTTCAGTTTATTACTTTTTTTTTTTTTTTTTTGAGTTGGAGTCTCACTCTGTAGCCCAGACTGGAGTGCAGTGGCCGCTCCCGGCCACCACAGCCTTGACCTGCTGGGCTCCGGCGATCCTTCCGCCTCAGTCTACTGAGTAGCCGGAATTACAGGCATGCGCTACCACGCCCGGCTGATTTTTTGATTTATTGTAGAGATGACGTCTTGCTGCCCAGGTGGGTCTCGAACCCGCGGGCTCAGGCATTCCACTCACCTCAGCCTCCCAAAGGCGCAGGATTACAGGCTAAGCCACCGAGTCCAGCTATTACATTTTTCATGAGCTGTTTTCTTTTCCCATTAAGCTAAACTAGTTAAGTTAAACTTTTTTCAATCACTTAGCCTTTGTAGAAAGAAAAATTGACTTCAGTGGAGAACTATACATTGCTGAGACTCTAGGTGACATTCCTCCAAGTTATATGACTCAGATTCTATGGAAGCTATTTTACAACTTTGTAATTTATAGGAAATTTTGTAGTGATGTAAAATGATTCTATTTATTGGTGTGTAAATTCTGTCCTATCCTGTATAAGATCAGTTGACTTTCCTCCCCTCAGTAAAAAAGGCTTCCCTTCCTTTTGCAGTTATTTCAGTTTTTAAAATCTATAAATACACTTGTTTTTTGTATTTTATTTTTTATTTATTTTTTATTTTTTAAGTTGGAGTCTCACTCTGTCACCCAGACTGGAGTGCAGTGGCCCCTCCCGGCCACCGCAGCCTCGACCTGCTGGCCTCCGGCGATCCTTCCGCCTCAGTCTTCCAAGTAGCTGGAATTACAGGCATATGCTACCACGCCCAGCTGATTTTTTGATTTATTGTAGAGATGAGGTTTCACTGCCCAGGTGGGTCTCGAACCCGCAGGCTCAGGCAATCCACTCACCTCAGCCTCCCAAAGGCGCAGGATTACAGGCTGAGCCACTGAGCCCGGCTTTTGTATTTTATTAAAGTGGTTGTAACATTTGTCTGTTTCTCTGAAGACTCACATCAACTCTTTAGCATATATTTATACTCATAACTGTATGGGAATCATGATTTTCCTTTTTTAAACATTATTGTTTAACAGTTTTCAAGTTTTAGAAATTCTGTTTAATTTTTGAATCTGACTGTTTTCCCCCATATTATTCTAGTTTTCTTTTTTCATTATAGTTTCTGCTTTTTTCTTTTATTATAATGAAATGATGTTTTATATTGCCTTAATTTTTCCCTTGCTGCAGTGCTATTTCTCCTGCTTGATGCATCTTTTGCCTCTCCTTTTGGGAATATGATTGCTGGTATGGTTTTGAACTCCTAATCTTCTATTGCCTTTGGCATACTTTACTTTTACTGTGGGATTTTTATCTGCCATGTGCTATGAAGGGTTCTCTGTAGAATAATGTTTTGGCTAGAGCCAGGGTAGTTTTACTGGTTCTGAATGAGTTGAAATGCTTAAGTTCTTACTTGGTGTTCCTATAAATGAATATACTGGTATTTCTGTGAATATGATGCTGGCTTAGGTATTCCATTCCTCAGAGGGTGCTACCATGCTTCCAGGTTGTTTTCATGTTTTCTTACTGTTTCTCTGGTATATCATTCAGGATTTGTTATAAGGTACAGGAAAGGGTTCAATATAGTGAATTAGATTGGAAGAATAAAGTGGATTCTAGAAATGTCCTCAAGCCCAACAAACTCATACTACCCTGGAATAAGCATCAGTTCTGCGTTGGAATCAAGAAGTCACTTCTGCCTCCCTTGTCACTGCTACCAGTGCCTCTCCACTACCATGAAATGAAAGGATAGGTACTGGACTGCTGCTGTAGACCCCTCATGATTCCCCAGCTTTGCCTGCAAGAGTGGCTGAAAATCACCCCAACTCTTCCACCTTATAGTACATGTAAGTGTAAGGATTGGTGAAAATTTGTTCTCTTTCAGACTCCCAAGCTGCATGGAAGTCCCAAAAATGTAGTTGATTTTGGTTTTATTTCTGGTTTGTTTATTTTGTTGTGACTTACTTTCAAAATCTACAATTAGGATGAGAGTGTAACAGAACTTGAAAAATTCAGTAAATAGTGGCCACATCTAGACTGAAAGAAGACATTCCTTTCAAGGAGCTGGTTCTAGCTTACACTTCTTAAGAAACAACAGGCAAGTGTCAGCTGGGTCCTCTAGGAAGCAGATGACAAGATTCAGTTAAGAAACAAATAACTGAATACCACATGTTCTCACTCATAAGTGTGTCCTGAACATTAATCACAATACTACAAGAGAAGGATCAGCAGTTGCGGGATACTGCCTGGGGTTGGGAGGAGGAGAAATGTAACATAACTAAGGGTACCTGATCCTAAACCAGGGGAAGTGAGGATCAGTGGGAGGCCCAAACTTTACCAGTTTGTAGACCACTTGTGTACCTAATCCTGACTTGTACCCTACATTTTAAAAATAAAGAGCAAAAAATAAAGACTGCAAAAAAAAAAAGTTATTGGTGAGTAGCACTTGTACATGAAAAATGGAGGAAATAGATTGAAAGAGGAAGCCATCAGAATTTAATACAGATCTAATAAAGTCTTTATGAAGCCAACAGGGAGCTCTAGGACAAAAAATGACCCATAAGAAGATGCCACATTGCATAGATGTGGCCAGACCGTTGTGCCACAGACTGGATCAGTCACTGACCAGGTCTACCCCTATGATGTAAAGCAGAGGGGAACCTGATGCAGTTAACAAAGGCTGTCAGCTAATGGTACTCCTTACAACTCTTTCCTGAAAGAGATCCTGACAGTGCATCTCTGTGTCTGCCAGAGGTCAACTGTTCTGTCACTCTTTTTTGTGTTTTGTTTTGTTTTTTGTAAAAAACCTTGCTCTCTCCCTGAGGCCCTAACTCTGTCCTAATACTCAGATTCATTGCCACAAAATCGCTCTTATTTACTTCTCTAATTTCACTATAGGCTCAGGAAAATGATCTTACCTTTCTTTTAAGCTTGGCTATGTTATCCAGAATTTCTAAATATTAAAAGTAAAAGGACATTTGCTTTGTCTTTTTGCTTGACTCAATTTATTTACCTCCCTAAACATGAATTCAGAGGGATTACCGAGGGTCAAGTAGCATATTTGGCACAATTATGATTATGTCACTGAGACAATAAATAAAAGTAATCCCCTACTTGCCAAAACTTAACCTGAAATCCGTCAAGCTTGCTGTGACTAATGGTTAAATATCACATTGTTTCTAGTTGAGTCTACTGACAAACGCCTATTTTTCATTGACAGTGTCAACAATTCCTATGCTAGGAAACGGAAGCAAATAAAAAATGGGAAAATAAATTATCTCTATATTTAAGAGACTCTGAGCCTTGGGGGGAGTGGGTACAAGGAATAGTGAGAAACAATTTAATGTGGACATATACGACTTTTACTCAAAGTATGGATCAGAGGCCACAAGCATTAGCCACACCACAAGCTCATTAGAAATGCAGATTCTCATACACCACTCCAATCCCACTGAATCATACTCTGCACTGGAATAAGATATTCAGGCAATCCTTATGCACTTTAAGGTTTGAGAAGCACTAATTTACACAAAATGCCATGTTGGTGGACTTCAGAGAAAGACACCGAATAGGAAGGGTTTCTCAAATGGTTGCATGACATCTCACCACAAAGGAAAGAGAGAAGTCGAATAAATGTAATTACAAGGAAAGGACTTTAGTTTTGTGGAATACAATATAATCATATGATCTTAAAATCTGTCAAGGAAATCTCCGACATTAACCTGAGTGCACTGTGTTATTTTCCTTAGTAAGATTTTTCAGCACATCTAATAAAAGACAATTTGACTCGATATTGACATTTTTGTTGTATGTATTATATGCTGCAGGAATTTTGATGAAACACAGGAAGTTTTTTGATAATTCATTAACTAGCACTAAAATGATCTGAGTTTTTAATGAAGTTCACTATCTAGTAAATTTTTCTATTGAAGGTGCTTTATGGCCAAACTAGTTTTATTTCTAAAATGTGGCTTTAATAAATTCTATTACATGCATTCCGCTAGATTATGGAGAGGATCATATTTTTATAAAATGTGTTCTCCCTACAGCACTTTGTAAATGCCTTTCCCCCTCTTCTTCCCTCTTCTGTGAAGTAGGAATGGTGTAATTTTACAAAGCACATCCACATGCTCTGAAATGGCAGAAATGAGGGCTTTGGCTATGACTCAGAATGTTCTCTTCTTTAACTCCTGCTCACATTATTAAGACAGGTTAATTATATTTTCATGAAATGTTTCCATTTTGGAGAAACTATGCTCGGATATGTTGTGATTTCAGAAGGTCTAGCTGCCACTGCCATCCTTGTATTTCTAACTCAAGATCACACAGAGGGAACTTGCAAAACCTTGAGGTGACACTACTAATTCAAACTCTTGGTATCATGGAGAAAAGCATAACACTTCTAGATATGCCTTCGAGGTAATTTAAAAATATTATCCCAAGGGATTCTTATTCTTACAGCTTGAGTTAGAAGACATAATCGTTATGCCTAAGAAGGAGGTATGAAGGGGGATCTCATAGTTACAAAGAGAGTAGTTCAAGCTTAATGTGTCAAGAATGGTGACATTTACTAAATTCCAGCTTGTTTATTTAACTGGTTCCCATTTCCCTTCCTTGTGAGCAAGTTCAGATATTCAGAAAATACTAAAATGGTAAGCAGTGGTGTTATGGTTTGAATGTGTTCCCTCTAAGATTCAGGTATTGCCAGTGTGGTGGTATTTAGAGGTGAGGCCTTTAAGAAGTGATTAGACCATGAGGGACTCCTTCATGGATGGGATTAAGGCTCTTACAAAAGAGGTTTCATTTAGGATTTGGATTGCTTGCCCTTCAGGTTTTCCTCCATGCGAAGGCACAGCATTCATTCCTTCCAGAAGATGCAGACCTCACTATACAGCCAAACCTGCTAGCACCTTGATCTCGAACTTTCCAGTCTCCAGTACTGTGAGAAAAATACATAAATTATCCAATCTCATGCATTTTGTTATAGCACCCCAAAAGGAATAAGACAAGTGGATAACCAATTTAGTGAGTAAACGGGTTTCATTTTTATTTTAACAACTTCATTGAGATATAGTTCACATTCTATAAAACTCACCTATTGGAAACATACAATTCAGGGACCTTTAGTACACATTTGTCCTTTGGTATCCACTGGGGATTAATTAGTTGCAGGATTCCTGTGGATACCAAAATCTGTGTAGTAATTGCATACATCTTACACACATCCTCTCGTATACTTTGAATTATCTCTAATTTACTTATACACTTTCTATAATGTAAATGCTATGTAAATAGTTGTTATACTGTATTTTTTGTTGTTGTTGTTTTGAGTTGGAGTCTCACTCTGTCGCCCAGACTGGAGTGCAGTGGTCGCTCCCGGCCACCGCAGCCTCGCCGGCTGGGCTCCACCAATCCTTCCGCCTCAGCCTTCCGAGTAGCCGGAATTACAGGCACGAGCTACCACGCCCGGCTGATTTTTTTGATTTATTGTAGAGATGAGGACTCACTGCCCACGTGGGTCTTGAACCCTCGAGCTCAGGCAATCCACTCACCTCAGCCTCCCAAAGGCATGGGATTACAGGCTGAGCCACCGAACCCGGCTTGTATTTTTATTTGTATTATTTTTATTGCTCTATTGTTATATTTTAAATATATATATATATATTTCCAAACACGTTCCATTTGCAGTTGGTTGAATTTACAAGTGTGGGGTTTGTGGATACAAAGAGCTGAGTGTTTTTAGTATATTAGTTGTGTATCACCAGAGCACTTCTGAAACACTTTCATCACCCTGAAAATAAATCCTGTACCCATTAGCAGTCACTGTACTTTCTCTCTCAACCCCAACTCTCACAAATACTAGCTGACCTTCTTTCTTTCTGGATTTGCCTAGTCTGGGTTTTTCATGTAAATGGAATAACAAAATATGTAATTTTCTCTGACCAACTTCTTTTATTCAGCATCTTTAAAAGGTGTATCTATGTGGTAGCATATATCAGTACCTGATTTATTTGTATTGCCAAAATATTCTATTCAATAAATATACCATAGTTTGTTGATCCATTCATCTGATGAAATTTTGGGTTGTTTCTACTTTTTAACTATTATGAATAATGCTGCCATCAACATTGATGTAAAGGTTTTTATGTAGTCATATGTTTCATTTATCTTGAATATATAACTAAAAATAGGATCAATGAGTCACAGGGTAAACCTGTTTTTAACGTTTTCTGAGGAAGCGTCAAACTATTTACCAAAGTATCTACAGCATTTTACATTCACACCAACAATGTTTGAGGGTTCCAATTTCTTCACATTCCCTTAAACACTGTTATTATCTTTCTTTTTTTGTTACAGCCATCCGAGTATGTATAAAATGATATCTCACTTGGTTTTAGTTTTCATTGACTTGATAAATAATGGTGTTGAGCATCTTTTCATGTGCTCCCTGGCCATTTGTGTTTATTTTTAGGAAAAATGTCTATTGATATCATTTGTGCATTTTAAATTGGTTTTTGCCTTTCTGTTGTTGAACTTAAATGAACTTTAAATGTTCTATCTAGTATACCCTTGTCAGATATTTCATTTGCAAATATTCTATAAGCAGTTTTCAGTTTTTTGATATTGTTCTTTAAAATACTAAAGTTTTAGATTTTCAATTTCAATGAATCTATTTTGGGGATTATTGTGTTTTAGATGTCATATCTAAGAAACTACTGATAAAAAAACAGGAAGATTTTTATCTATTGTTTCATTTAAGTATGTCATTTAATAAGGTTAGTGCTTACTTTTAAATCTGTTATCCATTTTTAGTCCATTTTTTAATGGGATGTCAGGGAGGAATTCAAATTCATACTTTTTCTTATGGATATCCAAATGTCTCAGCAGTATTTATTGAAATTGCTCAATTTCCCCCAGCAAATTGTCTTCTTACTCTTGTTGAAAACCAGTTAATATGAGTGTAAATTTTTACTTCTGAAGTCACAATTCTATTCCATTGCATTTACATATATACTTATGCTAGTTCCATATTGTTTTGATTACTGTAACTTTGTAGTAAGTTTTGAAATTGGGAAGTGTGAGTACTTCAACTTTCTTCTTTAAAATTATTTTAGCAATCTTCTGTCTCGTTTTTGTTTTTTGCATTCCTTTATGAATTTTAGGATGAATATGTAAAGTCTGCAAAAAGCTTGGATTTTGGTGCTTGTATGCATATAATTTTCATACTTTTCTGTTGAATGGATGCTTTATCATTTTAAAATGCTTATCTTTGTATTTAGTGACAAATTTTTGTCATAAAGTCTACCTTGTTTGATATCAGGATACTAGTTCAGCTTTTTTGGTTACTATTTGTTTAGCACAACTTTTTCCATTTCTTTATTTTCAACCTGTTTGTGATTATGAAGCCAACGTGTACCTTTTTGTAGACAGCATATGATTAGATTATGTTGTTTTAATTGTGTGATATATGACCTTCAATTGGAGTGCTTAAATCATTTACATTTAATGTAATTCCTAATATTATTTGTATCTGCAATGTTTTCATATTTTTGTGTCTCTTTATCTCCATAACTATGGAGCTTGGAATTAAATATATATATGTTGGTGTATCATATTAATTTCATTGTTATTTTATTGCATCTAATCATATCAGTGACCTGTTTTCTTATTCACTGTTGTGGGGATTGCGATTAGCATCCTGACTTAATCCAGATTAATACCAACTTAATTTCAATAACACACAAAAACTTTGCTTCTATATGAATTTATTCTCTCCCCTTCTTTGTGCTGCTATTATAATAAAAATCACATCTTTATATATTATACACTCATCATCACAATTTTATAATTATTGTTTTATGTACTTGCCTCATATTATTAGGTTGATGCATAAATGTGTAGTTTATCACTTGTCATTTGGAATGGAAATGTGCTTGTAAATATGCCTTGCATTTTGCAGATTTGAATAAAGTTAGTGCTCTTTCTGGGCTAAAGGAGATGGTGGGTCAAGTGGAAAATAAAGAACACTTCTGACATATTTTTCTGTTTGAGTTTAACAGAGGAGTGAAGGCAGTGGAGGCAGCTGAAAACATTTGTGCTGTGTATGGGGAGAATGCCATGGGGAAAGCATGGCAAGAAAATGGTTTTGTCATTTTAAAGAGGGCCACTATGACCTGAGCGATTCTCCATATTCAGGAAGACCATCAGACTTTGATGAAAACCATTTAAATGCTTTAATCCACAGTGATCCACATCAGTCTACCTGACAATTAGCAAAGGTGATGAACTGTAACCAATCAACCATCCTCCAACATTTGCATTCCTTGGGCAAGTCAAAAACACTGCAGACATATGCATAAACCTACTGGATAAGATAATAATTACAAAAATATATTTATCTGGTCTTACACATTTACCTATGTAGTTCTTTACACTGATGATTTTCTTACTCCATAAGGATTTGAGTTATTGTCAAGTGTCACTTTATCTTAGTCTAAATGATTCACTTTAGTATTTTTTGTATGACAGGTCTTCTGATCATACATTCTCTCAGTTTTTATCTGGAATGTCTTAATTTTTCATTGTGTTGATTTTTATAGTACTTGTATTTACAGATATATTGAGAAGATAGTACAGAGAATCTTCAAATATTCCACCCTAACTTTCCTCCATTATTTACATCTTAAACTGGTATAGTGCATTTGTTATAATTAATGTACTAATATTGATGCTATTATTAATTAAATTTCAGTATTTATTCAGATTTTCTTAATTTTTCATTTTTGATGACTTTGATGCTTTGATGGGTTTTTTTGGAGGGGTGGGAGTCTCACTCTGTCGCCCAGACTGGTGCAGTGGCCGCTCCCGGCCACCGCAGCCTCGACCTGCTGGGCTCCAGCGATCCTTCCGCCTCAGCCTTCCAAGTAGCCGGAATTACAGGCATGCGCTATCACGCCCGACTGATTTTTTGATTTATTGTAGAGATGAGGTCTCGCCGCCCAGGCGGGTCTTGAACCCGCGGGCTCAGGCAATCCACTCACCTCAGTCTCCCAAAGGCGCGGGATTACAGGCTGAGCCACCAAGCCCGGCTGACTTTGATGGTTTTAAGTGGTACTGGTCAGGTACAATTTGTGGAATTTACTTCTATTGGATTTGTTTGATATTTTTCTCATAATTAGACTGAAATTATGGATGTTATTATGAAGACCACATAGGTAAAGTGCCATTTGTATAATATAATATTAAGAATGCATATTATCAACATACACATACACATATATAAGCTGTTCTTCTGCACAGGTTGAGAGAGACAACCTGTTCTGCACCTGTTCTCTCTCTCTCTATAGAGAGAGACAACCTATGCAGACGAATTTTAAATTACACAAACACACACATGCACACTCACAAAATTTGAAATTCTTCTACACAGGATGTTTGCTTATCCTCCCTTATTTATTTATTTTCATATGGACTTAGGGATATTATTTTATACTTTTGGTTTTAATACAATACTAATTTTTTTACATTTGTTCCAGTTTGGGCCATTGGAAACTCTTTTAATTGACTCCTTTTTTCTTTACAGTAACTCCCACTATTATGAGGATTTTTTCCATTGCCTCCTTACTTTTTGGCACTATAAATGCTCTAGGCTCATATTGTATATTTCCTGCCCCAATCTTACTATCAGCTATTTCTCCAAAGAGGCTGCCAACCAGTAACTCTATTTAGAGAATGAGGTTAGAGTCCAAGATCTAAGAACGAAGTGTGCTCATTGCTACTGGGGTTTTGTTGCTTCTAGGTCATCTCCTATATTTCCTGACAAAGCCAGGAAATACATACATGTATACTAACCCATGTATATTCATGTATCGATAAGTATTTCTATATGCAACCATCTGTCATCTGAGTCTATATTAAGCTATCCATCCACTTATACTGAAGTCTCCAACTCTAACCAATTCCACATAGATCAGTCTAACTTCCTTCCCTTACTGTAAACTCAACCAGTGAGAAATCTTTCTCCCACTTTTGCCATCCATTTACTTAATTGCTTGACTCCAGTGTACATAGATAGCAGTATCATAATTGATAACATGTATCCTCATGAAAAACACTTTATAAATTCCAGCATAGTGTTTCACACAGTTTCTTTTGACTTTATATTTACAGATTCCACTTATTTCCAAAGTTACTAAGATAAACACTCCATTTTTTAAAAATGAAGTTGTTTAGTACGTTTGCAATATAGTTAGGCCATATTTTCACATTCTGCATTTTATTCTGGAATTTTCCCAAGTGAAATGATTATTTTATTTGCATACATTAATATGTACTCTTTATGCTATAATATTCAGCAGGTTTTGACAAATGCATAGTGTTATGTATTCACAATGGCACTATCATTCAGAATATTTCCATTGCCCTAAAAGTATTCCTGTGCTTCACCTCAAACATTCTCTCCTTCCCTCAAACTTCTGGCAACTACTGATCTTTCTACTGTCTCTATAGTTTTGTCTTTTTCAGAATGTTAAATAATTAGATTCATAAATTATGATGACAATCAGAGTGATTTTTTTCACTTAATATTTATTTAAGCTTTATCTATATCTTTTTATGGTTTGATAGCATATTTTTGATCCCTAAATAATAGTTTATTGTATGGATATACTATTTTTTTCCCATTTACCTATTTCAGAATATCTTTTTTGTTTCCAGTTTTGGATATTATGAATAGAAATTCTAAAAGCATTCTAGGCAGGTATATGTGTGGATATGTTTTCAAAAAACTGGGTAAATAGCTAAGAATGCAATTGCTGGATTGTATGAAAATGCTCAGTTTTATAAGAAACTGCCATCATATCTCCCAAAATGACTCATCATTTTCATTTCCACCAGAAATGAAATAAAGGTTCTCTTACTTGATCTTTTTCAGTTTTGTAAAGTAATTTTAATGTGTATAGAATTCATGTTTGAGAGTTTTTTTCCTTCAGTATCTAAATGTTATTCCAGTGCTTCCTGACCTCCATGGTTTCTTATGAGAAATTAGCTGCTAATCTTGTTGAGTATTGCTTGAAGTTGATGTGTCTCTTTTATTGTACTGCTTTCATGAATCTCTTTTTGTCTTTTAACAATTTGATTAGGATGTATCTAGGTGTTGATCTTTGATTTTATCTTATTTGGGGTTTGTTGAGCTTATTGAATATGTAGATAAAAGCTTTTAATCTAATTTGAGAAAATTTTGGTAGTTATCTTTAAATATTCTTTCTATTCTTCTCTATCCCTTCTGTCCTTCTAATATTACACCAATATGTGATTATTATGCTTAATAGTTTGTCCCAGATTTATGAGGCTCTATTTATTTTTCTTCATTCTTTTTTCTATTGATTCACTAGTACAGATGATCTCACTCAATTTATATTTAATTTTCCTTATTATTACTTCTTTCACCTGAAATACACTGATAAGTCTTTCTAGCATTTTTTCTATAGTAATATGTAACAACCAAGTGTATAGAATGACTTCTTGTTATGTAGATGAACAAAATAAATATAAGAACTTATATCTGTACTTGTGAAAAAATACTGAAATGATGTCAAGAAACATAGACTCAGAGAAAAGTGGAAACTCAGGGTTTTAAGGGTCCTCATACACTGTAGGAGTCTATAAATTCAAAGTATGATCTCCCTGTAATATCACTTTGGCCAGATATAGTGTCTCATGCCTGCAGTCTCAGCACTTTGGTAGGTTGAGGCAGGTGAATTGCATGAGCTCAGGACCTTGAGACCAACCTGGGCAGCATATAAAAACCTTGTCTCTACAAAAAAGAACAATTTTAATTAACCAGGTATGGTGGCAAGCACCTCTCATCCCTGCTACTTGGGTTGCTGAGGTGGAAGGATCACCTGAGCCCAAGAGGTCAAGGCTGCCATGCACCTTGATTGTCATGATCATGCCTCTGCACTCCCACCTGGATGACAGAGACCAGGACTCAAAAAAATTACTTTGAATAGCTGTTTCTATTGTTTTTAAATATAGGTCAATAACCAAAGATGTGGCCCAAGACAGGCTTATTTTATAACATAAGAAAGTAATATTTTGTTAACTATAATCCTCTTTTGAAACTTTATACCAGCAGATAATTGAAAAATTTATAGACAAGCAGCACTTTTAAATAAGATACCAATATTATTCTTTCCAGGATAGCCTAATTTGTAAATGTGTCTTGATTAACTCTGATTGCAAATCTTACATAAACATTCCATTCTATTATTTTAAGGCATTCTTATATTAGCCCAGACATGCTTATTAGATGAATGTCATTTTGTACTTACCAACATTGTTTTATTTGGATTGAAATTGCAGAATTTTTTTGAATGAGAATGGAGGGAGAATGTTATCATCGTCACCAATATTATTTTGTAACTAGACAATTTTCAATATTTTCATAGTGTGTCATAATTTTTCAAAATTTATCCTTGATTATCATTCCCCAAAAATGTAATTTGCTTTTCTTTATATAGGAAAAATTATAGTTTTTAAAAAGTCTTCTTAATATTTGGGAAAGTACTATTTTAAATGCTTATCTCATATTAAGGGATATCTCCTGCATGTGTGTGTGTATGTGTTGTGCTTCTATATGTCTGTGCACATAACCTTTGGGGAATTATAATTTGGATGAGTTTATTGAGTTTTAATTATCTCCGAATTTTTTTTCCAAAGGCTCCCACTCTGCTTTATACTGGGTTACTGCTGAATCAATTGATAAAAGCTGGTGTGCTTATAGTATCTGGTTATGTCTGCTTGTCATCAGTAGAATATTGAGCAATGGCATGATTTGTGAACTGATTCATATAACTCTAGTCACTTATGCAAAAGAATTGATCCTTTTGAAAAATTATTAAACACTTTGTGTTGATCCTTACTAAATTTTTCCTCTCAGTTTTCCTGGCTATTTGCATCACCTATCTTATTGGCTTGGTGATACTTGTTTGCAATGTGTTAATCTTAGAATAGCATTAGAAAAAGGGCTTTATGCAAGCCCATAAAAGGAAGGACATAAAATAATTATTTCAGAGAAAATTAAACAACAGAAAACTTAGAAAATGAGTCAACTACTCAAGGAAAGCTATAATATTGGCTTTAAAACTGTCTTTGTGTATTTAAATGTCACTACTTAAATATCATACAAAAAAGGTAAAATATCTTCTTAAAAATCAGAATATTTTAAGAAAGAAATTGTTTTGTCTGAATTACAGTTAGGAACATTTTACTGTTTCTATTTAATTTTTATTTTTAAAGTCCTACAAGAAAACCTAGAAAAAACTCTTATGAATATTGGCCTAGGCAAATAATTTATGACTAAAACTCTGAAAGCAAGTGCAATGAAAACAAAAATACATGAGAGGGACTTAAACTAAAAAGCTTCTGCACAGCAAAAGACTAATTAACAGAGCAAATAGGCAACCTACAGAATGGGAGAGGATATTTACAAACTATACATCTGAAAAAGGACTAATATCCAGAGTCTACAAAGAACTCAAACAAATCAACAATAAAAACAAGCAGAAAACTGCATTAAAAATGGGAATGAAATGAACAGACATCTCTCAAAAGAAGTTATACAAATGACCAAGAAACATATGAAAAAATGCTCAACATCACTCATAATCAGGAAAATGCAAATTAAAACCAATCAGTCAGAATGACCATTATTAAAAAATCAAAAGACAAGCGATGCAGAGAAGAGGGAACACATATACTCATGGTGGAAGTGTAAATTAGTACAAGTTCTATGGAAAGCAGTTTAGAATCTACTTAAAGAACTAAAAGTAGATCTATCATTTGATCCAGCAATTCACTACTAGGTATCTATCCTAAGGAACAGAGTTCGTTATATTAAAAAGACACCTGCACCCACATATTCATTGCAACACAATTCACATTTGCCAAGATGTGGAATCATCCAAAATGCCTATCAACCAATCAGTGGATAATGAAAATGTGGTATATATACACCACAGAATACTATGCAGTCATAAAAATGAATAAAATCATGTCCTTTGTCACAACATAGATGGAGCTGGAGATCATCATCCTAAATAAACTTACTCAGAAACAGAAAACCAAATGCCACAGGTTCTTACTCATATGTGGGAACCAAATGGTCACAAAGATGGAAATATTAGACACTGGGGAACAATAAGAAGGGAAGGGAAGGGAAGGGAATCTAGGATTCGGAAACTACTTATGGGGCAAATTGTTCACTATCTGGGGAATGGGCCACCTGAGACACAATCCCCACCACTGCACAATATATCCATGTAACAAATATGCGTGTGTACCCTTGAATCTAAAATACAAATTTGAAAAAATAAAATAATAATGAAATATAATTGAGATCTAGTATTTTTATTTTTCAACTGATAAAAAGTGTTTGACTTCTCAAATAATGGTATAAATTATCACAGCAGGATTTCTTATGTGTCTAATATAATGAACCTATTGCAGCTTCATATTTCTTTTATATTTGCTTTCATATTTAATATTTCATACTTCTCATTCACTCAAGTGCATTTGCATTGTCTAAATTGAATCACACAAAAACATGAAATTCTTCAACTAAGAGATACAAAAAAGGGGAAGAAGCCTGACCAAACCATAACAAGTCAAAAATTATCCTCCTCATTTTTCTCCTTGATATTATACATTTTTTTTGTGGCTCCACAATATCTTTGCATGTTTAACTTGCATATTTGTCTATGTATTGATTTAAACGTGATATTTTAATTCGGAAAAATTCTTGTGTCTTTTTCTAAGTGTGTGTGTGTGTGTGTGTGTGTGTGTGTGTTTCCTCTTCAATTTACTTGAAAACTACTCCGGGGACTTTGTTCTTCCAGTGGTGAAGAGAAACAGCAATTTGTTGAGTCGTGGGCTGCTTCTGTGTTGTGTGAAGGCTGACAGGCAGAGTGTACATTTTAATTCTTGTTTTTATCTAGGATAATGAATTCTGGAACTGTGTATCCTATGTGTGGCATCCTTCTAATCCTTCTATCTCCTTTACCATCAAGCATTCCACCCCAGAAGATTTTTGGTAGAAGGAGTAATAGGTAGTCTCACACTGAGTTATTCCCCTAAGGTTGAAAACGGGATCATATAAGATGTTCTGTCCAGTTGTGTTGGGGGCCGAAATGTTGTAGACTAATGAAAACAGGAGGAAAGAACTTATGTTAGTTTGAGATCAAAGGTCTAGGTTTTAGTCCCAGTCTTAGCACAGTATTTCTGCCAAACCTTTGTAACCTTTCAACATGTGGATGGCTCTTTGCACAAAATGAAATTATGATGTAGGTGGGCTGCATTTTTTATTACTATCTCAACCCCCTCATTGTTACAGCAGAATAAACATACTCTTATTTCATAAGTGTCTGTGGGAAGCATGCAGCAAAATGGATGTAGACTGAAAATGGAAATATTTCTGAAACACAATTCAGGGCTAACTGAAACTGACTATTTGCAAAACTCTGCTGTCTTTACAAATGCAAAGTGCAACATATTTTAAATTTCAACTTATGTTGTTATTCTGGGGACTCTTTACTCTCCCTCACCCAAATCCTCACTTGCTTGCTCTCATCTGTACTAGAACATCCATATTTTACAGCAAATAAAGTGCCTGGTTAACCAAAACTACTAATCTAAGAGGGAGAGTCCCAGTAGGAGGATTTCTAGAACAAGTTAGAAACACACAAAATGAGCAAAACTCTAGTTGAGCACTTTTTTGGCTACAACTGCTGGAAGCAACACTCAACCAATTTACAGCTTTGCAAAGTTTGGGTTTTAGAGCAATCTCTGTCTCCTCGTCCATTAGCAAGGCTGTATAGTTGGCAACCAGGTGAGCCTTCAGTGTATACGTATGTCAGTCCCAGAGGCAAGACTCCATGTGCTGTCAGCTTCCAACAATACAACATAAACGTGCAACTGTTAATATTTTAAATAGCTTCTCCTTAATCTGTAATAGCTACTAACTACCTGCTCAGCCAAGGACAGTCTAAAAAGAAGTGTGCAGGGACTGAAATTGTTGTGATAAGCTATTTCCAGAGTTAATAGTATGACAGTTTCTTTGAAAGAAGGTGAATTCAGGTATTCCAAAATAAATAATGATATAAGTAATATCATTAATAATTTTGTTTAAAATGTTATTACCTTTATTGTGGTAATATAAATTTAAAATAAAATGTACAATTTTAAGTGACCCATTGAGTGATATTAAATATGTTCACAATATTATGCTACCCTCACCAGCATCATCTTCAAAACCGTTTTCATCTTTCCTAGCTGAAACTCCATACCCTATTAAACAACAACTCTCTATTTCCCACTTTTCCCAGCCCCTGACAACACCATTCTACTTTCTGTTCCTGTGAATTTGACTACTTGAGGAGATTCATATGAGTAGACTCTTACAGTGTTTGTCCTTTTGTGTCTGGCTTATTTAACTTAGAATAATGTCTTCAAGGTTTATTCATGCTTATTCCAGGTTCAGCATGTGTCAGAATTTCCTTCTTTTTGACTGAATAATATTCCATTGGAATATTTGTTTGTATATGCTACATTTTGTTTATTCATGTATTGGTTATGGACGCATGCTGTTTCCATCTTTTGTGAATAATGTTGTATAAACTTCATGCTGAAAAGAGAAGAATTTTGCTCCTGAAGAGTTACTGTTTTATCATAGTGCTTCATGGTGGATTTGGAAATAGCAAATTCCATGGAAAAACTGAGAAATAGATATTTTGTACTGAAATCATAGATATTCATTGTATATTTAAAAAATACTCCTGGGGACCTTTAAAATTACACAGAGTATCCAGTCTTCCAAGAGGCTATCTTATTTTTTTTCATCATTTAAAAAAATGTTTAAAAATCAGACTGTTCCTTGCAAGTATTCTGGTTTTAGGTAGCACAGTTCTCTTATCCATCCTTCTGTAGTCTGTGATGGAAAAAACAGAGACTTCTGTGATATTTTCAAAAAAGCAAAGCTAAGTCTTAACTGGGCATGGTTCATTCATGTTCAGTGTTTCTAGACCTACTAACTATGTCTGTTTGCAAGGGAATGGTGACTGTATTATCTTCCAGAATAGAGTGACATATGCTCCAATCGCCTGTGATATTTATGAGAGGGAAGACTCTGTTCCATGGATTTGGGGTTTTATGAGATCCTCCTCGGTGGGATGCCTTTTAATTGCTTGAGATATATTAGTCCTTGAGGTAAGACCCTTTTCTCAAGTGTCCAGCCAAGCCCTCGATTAGCCCTCCTCAAAGCCACAGGAAAATTGGCATGCTTAAGCAGGGTCGGAATGCTAACATCCTAGATCTGAGAGAGGTAATTTGGTTCAAAATGTACTCCAGTAATGTTTATGTTTCAGATAAAGTGCTTACAACACTGCCACTGCCCTTTTGACCCCATTTCCTTGTTCATGTGCTTCTTGGAGAAAGTGATACTTCAATTCAAATCTTTACTTTTATTAGCTCCCGTAGTGAACTAGAATTTCAGTCCAATCTTATCTCTGGAATAAACATCCTGTTATCATCTATCTCTTCCAGATATCTTGGGGAAAATGATTACATACATTTCATCAAGGAAATAAATAAAAATTCATCGGCATCTCTTTCTTTTTCTTTCCCTTTTTTTCTTTCTCTTTTTTTTCTCTCCCTTCCTTTGCTCCTTCCTCTCCTTTCCTTTCCTTTCCTTTCCTTTCCCTCTCTCTTCCTACCCTCCCCTGTCCTTCTCTCCCCTCTCCTGTCCTCCTCTCCCCTCCTTTCCTGTTTCTTTTCCTTTTCTTTCCTTATTTTCTTCTTTCTTTTGGACTCTCTCTTTCTTCCTTCCTTTCTTCTCTCCTTCCCTCCCTTTCTGAGTCTCTCTCTTCATCCCTTTTTATCTCCCCCTTCACCCTTGTCTCTTCTTTTCTTCCTTTCTTTTGCTTCTTTTGTTCTTCTCTCCTTTCTTTCTTTTCTTTATTTTTTCCATTCATGAGTATGCATATTGCAAACTCAAGGCAAGTCCCTTTCACAATTTGGAGCATAAAGGAACACTATTCTTCTAATGACAGTATCTAATTTTATAGCATTGTAAGTGAAAAGTATGGCTTCTATAATTTTAAATATTTGACACTAGATACACTTGGTTTTGGTGCGCCAATGAATGGTTGATCCTTTAAAATGTCTAACAAATATTTAAAATATGAGTATGGTCTCCAGTATTCTTTTCTTTTGGGGCTCTCCACTTTTTCAGTATATAATTAAATTTTCTCTTGAAGTTCCCAGGGATTTTATGCTCTATGGTAGCTTCAGGGGCCTTTGCTTATGACATTTCCTGTTTCTTGAGTGTTGTCTTTATCTCAACATGGCTAATGTCTACTGTCCTTTTGGGACATTTTAGAAAGCATGATCTATGCAAATTCTAACTTCAAGTGCTGTTTTCTCTGAAAAGGATTATGGAATCCCCATCAATGGTACATTAGACCTACTAATGGATTTCTTGCCTCATACTTTGTCCTTCCTCTTCTGAATATGTTACTTATAGATTTACTTGATTTCTTGTCATTATTCTGCAGACAACTTGTAGGCAGGGGTATGTCTTGCTCTCTGGTGTATATTCCATACCCAGCAGAGTACCTGGCATCTGAAAGGTAGCAAATAAATGTGTGTTGAGTAACTGTGGAAGAAAAGCAACTGTGTATATTGTGAAGGAGATTTACTAGGACCATGATAATGGTTTATTGAACTTCTCCATGCCAAATATGGCACTGTCTTATAAATATAACTTCTAATTCTCAACATCCCTGAAAGAAAAATGTCTCCATAATACAAATGGAAAAACTGAGGTCCAAGGAGGCAAACCATTATTCATGAAAAAGCATGTATGTGTTGACTTACAGGGACACACTGAGAATAATTTAAACAGCACAGTTAGTGATAGTTCAGTGGTGGAGGGATGTAAGTGAAATGGTGGAAAAACACCAAATACTCAAGCAAAAAAGGGCACAATTGATTTTGACAAACCTCTGGAAGATAGTCAAATGTTTTCTGCAGCCAAGCAAATACTGAATACAAGAAAAGGAACTCTAATCAATAGTTTTTGACTCACATCCCTCCCTGCCTTAGTGACAACCTTTAAGATGGGGGCCTGTGTTGTCAGTTTGGAATCCTGATCTCAGATCTGGAGGAAGAATAGCAGATCTTCATCTCAAAAAATGTCTCTTACCTATCTGTTGGCTACTAAATGACTCATGCAAAATTCTTGACTTTTTCTCATCTAACTTGACACTCTCTTAGAGCAGAAAAGCAGCTATGCAGAGGAAATCACTTTTTAAACATGATAAGGCAATGACAAACAGCATACTGTTGGATGGGGCAGAATAATACAGTGGGGGAAAACAACTGATATACTAACAGCCTGGGAGGAAAATCTGGGGAGAGAATTTCTTTGGGAAAATGGAGCATTTAAAATCACTCATGTGCACTGGAGAATCTAGAAAGACATGCAGAAGCCAGAGCAATATGCATGCTCAAAAAAGACCTGACGTTGAGCATTTTTTCATATATTTGTTGGCTACTTGTATATCTTCCTTTGCAAAGTGTCTGTTCATGTCCTTTGCCCATTTTTTAATGTAGTTGTTTGGTTATTATTTTTTCCCCCTTTCAGTTCATTTGAGTTCCTTGTGGATCCTAGATGTCAGACCTTTGTCAGATTCATAGCTTTCAAATATATGTTTTTTTCATTCCAAGTATTGGCTCTTTACTCTCTTGATGGGTTCTTTTGCTGTGCAAAAAGCAAAGGGCGAGAGGGTCAGCTAGAAGCCAGACTTCACCTGCATGAAGCCTACTTATGTAGCAAATTCTCACTTGTAACCCACAACTTAAAAATAAATAAATACATAAATAATGTTTTTATCATAATACGTGAGAAAGAATAAAAGCAAGATAGAAAGAAAGAAAGAAAGAAACTGAAAAAATCCTCAGCTTTCATCTCTGGCTGATCTTTAAGTTCAGTGTAAGCTGGAAGGAAGTAAAGGCTAAAGTTATAAATGACTTAGTTGAAGTAGTGATCTTTCATCATAAAAAACACACACACTTAATGACTAGGAATAGAAAGAACTTCCTGAACTTGGTAAAGGACATTTGTGAAAAAATCATTGCTAACATCATATTCAAGAATAAAAAATAGAACATTTCCCCCAACACCAAGAACAAGATAAAAATATCCACTTTTACCATTTCTATGCAACATTGTGTTAGTAGTTTTAACCAGACCAGTTAAGCAAGAAAAAAAAATTAGGAAAGGCATCCAAATTGGAAACAAAGAATTAATCATATCCCAATTCACAGATACATATTCTTATATGTAGATGAATTCTAAAGAACCCACCAGGGTACTATTAGAGCTAATCAAAAATTTACCAAAGTTACAGGATACAAGAGTAGTAAACACAAATTCACCTACATTTTCTCTAAGCTAGCAATTAATAATTCTAAAGAGAAATTGAGACAAGACAATTTTATTTACAATTTTATTTACAAGAACATTCCAAAGAATAATATAAGTAAGAATTTAACTCAGGAAGTGAAAGATTTGTGCCCTGAAAACTAAAAAACATAGATTAAAAAAAAAAAGAAACCATAAATATAAAATCATCCTGAGTTCATGAATTGGAAGACTTAATATTATTAAGATGGAAATATTACCTAAAGTGATCTACAAAGTTCATGTAATTCTTATTAAAATTCCTATGGTTTTATTTTGTGTATTTTTACAGAAATAGAAAAGCTGATTGTCAAATTTCTATGGCATTGCAAGGGGATCCAAATAGCCAAAACAATATTGAAAAAAAAGAAAAAATGTTGAGAACTCAAACTTTCTCATTTCAAAAATTACTACATAGCCAAAGTAACCAAAATACTGTGATATTGACGAAAGGATAGACATATAGACCAAAGGAACAAAATTGAGAGTCTTAAAATAAACCCATATGTTTATGAACAATTGATTTTTGGCAAGGCTGCCAGGATCATTCAATGGGGAAAAGAATAGTCTCTTCAACAGTTGACCCTGAGACAATGAGACAGTTACATGCAAAAGAACGAATTTGGACATATACCTCACAACATAAACACACATTAACTGAAAAAACATCAAAGATCTAAATGAAAGAACTAAGTCATAAAGCTCTTATAAAAACAATAATATACACACTCATGACCTTGGCTTTGGCAATGAATTCATAGATATGACATAAAAAACATGAATAACAACAAAAAATTAGTTAAGTTAGAATTCATTTTTAAAAAGTAATGTATTTCAAAGACACTGTCAAGAAAGTGGAAACATACCTCATAGAATGGGGAAAAATATTTGCAAAGTATTTATCTGACAAGGCACTTGCACTTAGACTATAAAAATAACACATTAATAAAAAGAAAAATAAACCCCTCAAAATAAGAAAAAAATTACAGTAGACATTTCTTCAAGTTAGATATACATATATCCAATGAACACACAATAGAAGTTCATACCAATATCAGAGAAGTGCTAATCAAAACCACAATGAGATACCACCTAATAGTCACTAACATGACGATAATAATAATAATAATGGATAATAACAAGTGTTGTCAATGATGTGGAGAAAAAAGAGCCCCCATACATTGCTAGTGGGAATGTAAAATGCTCTAGTCACTGTGCAAAATAGTTTGGCAGTTTCATAAAAAATTAAACAGAAAATTACCATTTGACCCAGTAATTCTACTCCTTGATATATACTTGAAAGTACTGAAAATAGACACAAGCAAAGACTTGTTCAGGAATTTTCACAGTAGTACTAGGCACTGTAGCCAAAACGTAGGCATTACCCAAAAGTCTATCTAGAAATGAATGTATAAACGCGTGTTATATATGCAAAGAATGGGTACTATTCAGTCATAATAAAGGAATGAAGCTCTGATACATGATACAACAAAGAAGAACCTCAGAAACACTGTGCTGCAACTGAAGAATCTGAACTCAAAAGGTCATTTATTGTATAATTTCATTCAAGAACTGTCTGCAGTAGGTAAAACAATAGAGACACAGAGAAGATTGGCAGTTGCCAGAAAATGAGGGGGAAAAGAACATAGAGTGATTGCTTAAGGGATGTGGACTATTCTTTTGGATCTGTGTAAATGATCTGGAGCTTGATATAGGTAGTAATTGGACAACATTGTGAATGTACTAAATGCCACTGAGTTATACCCTTTGAAGAGGCTAATTTATATTATGTGAATTTTGCTTACATTTAAAAAAAGTAAAAGAATGACAGAAACAAGTTATAACTCACTGAATGAAAACATCTGATCTATAGCAATATTCAAAAAATGAGGAGAGATGGAGGGAGGAAGAAAGGTGTTTACATGGTCTTAAAGTGTTATTCTACAGATTATTTATTTTAATAAAACTGGAGAAATTTACCTTTTTTGCAGAAGAGATATCTAGTACAGAACATCTCAACCAAGTGATTTAGCATTACCAACTATATGGTAAACTGACATCACAAGTCACCTAAAAGAGTGTAAAAGAAAGAATATAATATCTATTAATGTGGTATTATTGCCTGAATGCTTATAATGAATCACACCACATGGAAACAATTAGAGGATTCAGATGTAGGACACATCATTTCATAATAGGTCTAGATTCTTCAAAATGTCAATGTCATGAAAGATGCAAAAATACAGAGGTTCTAGGTTAAAAAGACTAAAGAAAATTTTATAATAAAATACAATGTGCGAGGCTTGATTGGATCCTGAATCAAAGGGAAAAGAAATAATCCTACCTATAAAAAATATGTTTGAAACAATTGAGGAAATTTGAATATGAGCTGTAAAATATGTATATGATTGTGTCCATTATTTTTATTGCCTTTCTGCTTCTAATAACCCTTCAACATATGATCTATAATAAATAATGTAACTCTTTTAAGCATTTTCCCACTTAAGTTAACATGATGTTCAGCTTTCTCAGTAGTAAGTAATGGAGAGATGTTACAAGAAAAAGAGGTTTTCTGCAATTTTCATGCCAGGAGTGGTCATTGGTGAGGAAGAAATTTTGGTACTAGGAAACCTGCCACAGTGTAAGGCCTATAACATAATCTCTGCTACCAACCTTTGCCTTTCTACAGACATGGAGAGCAATGTTCCTGCATGGTCTACGTGCAGTTGCTTATGCACAGAAGGTCACGTGTGAAACAGCTACTCATTCTTCAAGCTTCTGCATGGTCTTCATACAGTTGCCAGTGCCCCAGGTATTCACACAGAACTGCTACTTCCTCAGTAGTGGTCTGCATGCTCTGAGGTCTTTTGCGCTCACTGTCACCTAGACTACCACTGTTGCTGGTTATCTATTGTCAACGTGCTCACCTGCAATCCAGAGGATTATCTCAAAAATAGCTCCAGTCCGGCTAAACTACTGAACTTGGCTGTCTGGTGGCTGTCCACCTCTCCTATGAAGTCTGAACTTCTTTTCCAGTTTGTCCTTTTCCTGGGTACTCTCTCTCAGTTCTAGGTTACTTTCCTTATACAATATAGTCACTTTTTTACTATAGTTAATAATTGTACTGTTAAGCTTACTCTGAGGTTTCCTGACTGTTTTGCGATTGCTACAGAATTGCTACAGGGCATGGTCCCAGAAAATATACCTTCTAAAGATGATACATTAGTTTACTGTACTGCAATAACAAATTGCTACAAACGTTGTGGCACAAAACAACAGACATTGTTAATCTTACAGTTCTGGAAGCTAGAAGTTAAAAATCAGAAAAATCAGTATGAGACCTCATCTCTACAATAAATCAAAAAATAAACTGGGTGTGGTAGCGCATGCCTGTAGTTCCAGCTACTTGGAAGGCTAAGGCGGAAGGATCGCCAGAACCCAGCAGGTCAAGGCTGCGGTGGCCAGAGACGGCTACTGCATTTCAGTCTGGGCGACAGAGTGAGACTCCAACTCAAAAAAAATCAGTATGACTGGGTCAACCCCTTCCAGTCCCCTCCCACGTGGGAGCTTTTCTGTCCTCTTAAGAAATCCTGCTTTAAAAAATTTAGTATGACTGGGCCAGAGTTAAGGCATAAACAGGGCCTCATTCCCTCTAAAGTCTCTAGGGGAGAATCAGTTCCTTACTCCTCCACTTTCTGGTGGCTTCTGGCATTTCTTGTTTAATGGCCATTTCACTCCAATCTTCAAATCTCTCTAACTTCACATGGCCTAATCCTCTGACTGTCTCTTAAAGATACATGAAATTTTGTTTAAGATCCTCCCAAATAATTTAGAATAATCTACTCATCTCAAAATTCTTGATTTAATCCTATCTGCACTCCCCTCCACCTTTTTTGCTATATAGGAAATAGTTACAGGTTTCAGAGAGTAGGACGTGAGATGTGCCATCTTTTGGAGGCCATTTTTCAGGCTACCACAGATGGGATTTGGAGACTGGTTTGGTGATACACTTGGCCTTGAGTTCAATCTTTACCAGTGGAACATGGTTGTTAACATGCAAAGCCTTGGCATTGTGCTTAATTAAGCGATCTTGTACAGTTTATTACAAGTGCCAATTGAAGCACACATACCTTGGAAGTGGCTGCTGCTACTTACTGTATGCCATCCTGTCCTTAATTGTATGATGGGATTGAGGACTGCAAGGGCTGCAGAGTAGGATGAAAGTGTTTTCTTTTCTCACTCTCTCGCCCAGACTGGAGTGCAGTGACAGCTCCCGGCCACTGCAGCCTCGACCTGCTGGGCTCCGGCGATCCTTCTGCCTCAGACTTCCAAGTAACTGGAACTACAGGCGCGTGCTACCACACTCGGCTAATTTTTTTGATTTTTTGTAGAGATGAGGTCTCGCCAAGTTGCCCAGGAGGGTGTCGAACCCGCGGGCTCAGGCAATCCACTCTCTCAGCCTCCCAAGGTGTGGGATTGCAGGCTGAGCCACCAAGCCTGGCTTGAAATTGTTTTCTTTTTCCTCTCTTTCTTTTTGTTCATTGGAGTACTTACAAAGAGAATATGACAAATTAAAGTTATTAACTCTCACTCTAAACTCGAAGTCATGATGTGAATAGTCAGATACCTTCCATGACAGCCTTCATGACAACACTAAAACAATCTTTTTCTCTTATATATACAGAGCTAATATTGATGAGAATCAAACACAATTTTTAAATGTGAGAGCTGTTATATTACAGTCAAAATTGTATGCAAATGTTTATGACAATTTGCAATCTCTCATGTTAAAGGTCATTAACTTGGAATTGATAGAATTCTAAAATTTAGAATGGCACACTCTGTTTAGACCCCGGTAAAACTGACAATCTTGAACCCTTGACTCATTTTGAGCCTCTCTTACCCATAGAAATGGCTTGCTATCTAGTCCTTCCTCAATCTGAAAACTCTTTAATACAATTAGTCAGGTTAGATGCCTAAAAAAGTAATGCTTATTCTCTTTAGGATGCATCACAACCACTTCCTATTGTCAATAGACCCATAGGTCAAATCCCAGCATACTCCAAACTGACAAACATTATGACCCACGATGAAACAGCAAGACCTTTTTCATATATTGGCAGAGATCTGAGGAACAAGTTTGAGAATATTGTTTAAAGGTGTTTGAACAAAAGAAATGAATATAACACTAGATTGGACTGAATTAGTTGACATTAGTCAATTAATAGCCCTAGTCAGGTGTGATTCTGGACAATGGTGAAGAAAAGTCCTCCCAGGGATCAGAACTACATGAAGTCTACTTGTTGTTTACTATGTGTGGAGTAAGAAGTGGACAGAGTATGAATCTATACTAATTTATGAGCAGTTACTAGTGGTTTGGGGGAATGATTAGGGCCTTTGAAGAAATACCCTTGCAAGTTTGGCAACACATATGTTGGGGACAAAGTATGTGGATTGACCTCTCAGAAAGGACACAGACTGCAAAGATATTTTTGTCTCACATGAATGCTCATGAAAAGGCATCCACTGAAGTTAGTAATAATATATTAAATTTTTGAGTAGATCCCACAAGTTCTCACCACAGAAAGTAAAGTACTATGTGAAAGTAATGGATTTGTTAATTAACTTCATTGTGGCACTCACTTAACAATATATACTGTGGGGGTCCAGCCTCTGCTGGGTCATGAGGTTTTTGAAGGAGAGACGGATAGGCGAAAGATGAAAATAATATATTCAGGCACCTGTTTGTTGAACAGATGACGTTTAATGTTGGCTAATGGAAAGTTTTTATATCATTTGTAAAGGGGCAAGACAAAGAAAATTTTTTTATGTATATATTTTTTAAAAGTTATCACCATCTAGTGGTCTTACCAATAAATAAGTCAAGAACCCTATAAACATTTAGACAATGAGTCTTATTTATAAAGTCAAAAATGATAGCATTAGTCTAAAGTCTTGAATTATAGTCTTTGGAATGTCTTAAGAAAGTTTTTAAGTGTATATTTTTTTATGTAGTAGTAGTTTTTTTGGGGGGGTCTTTTATGACTGTTAGAGTTTTGTGATTGTCTCTCTTGTCTAGGTGTCTTTGTTATTTTTTTATTATTATTATTTTGTAGTGTTTATTTTTAAAGAGAAGGGGTCCTCAGTGCACCTGGACTTTTTCAATCAGGCGGGCCTCCAAGGCTGGCTCCCAACAATATACATATATCAAAACACCACATTGTGAACCTTAAATAAATAGACTTTTGTTTGTCAGTTGTACCTCGGTAAAGGTGGGAAAAATAAGGAAACAAAATCATATCTCAGTGAATGCCAGTCAAGTTCTTTCCGTAGCCGCCCCAATGGTTGCCCAATGGACTAATGAACACAGTGGCCATGATAGGCCATACCTGAGTTCAACAGGAACTTCTTATCAAGTTGAACTGGCTACCACTAATGTGTAGCCTAATTTATCAATTGTAAAACAAAAAAATTCTTCAAAGTTTCTCTTTTTTCTTTTAAGTTATATAAATATATGGAGTACAAGTGTAGTTTTCTACAGTCATAGATTGTGTAGTGGTGAAGTCAGGGCTTTTAGGATACCCATCACCTAAATACTATACATTGTATCAATAAAGTAATTTTTCATCATCTCCTACCCTTCCACCTCCTCACTCTTCAGAGTCTCCATTGTCTATCATTCCACACTCTCATCACTGCATACACATTATTTAGCTCCCACTTAAAGTAAGAGCATGTGTTATTTGTTTTTCTGCATCTGACTTGTTTAACTTAAGATAATGACCTCCAGTTTCATCCATGTTGCTGCAAAATATATGGCTTTGTTCTTTGTTAGTGGCTGAATAGCATTCCACTGTGTACCACCTTTTCTTTATCAAATAATTCACTGATGGTCATTTAGGTTGATTCCGTATCTTTGCTATTGTTAATAGTGCTGCAATAAACACATGCGTGCATTAGAATAAATGATGATTTCTTTTCTTTTGGGTATATTCCCAGTAATGGTATTGCTGGATTGATGGTAGTTCTATTTTTAGTTCTTCTAGAAATTTCCATATTATTTTTCATAGAGATTATAGTAATTTACATTCCTATCAACAGTGTATAAGTGTGTAACAGTTCCTTTTTCTCCACATCCCCACCAAATTTTTTTCCTGTCATTTTAATAATAGTTGTTTGGACTGGTATAAGGCGATGTCTTATTGTGATTTTAGATCTAATTTCTCTGATGGTTAGTAATGATGAACATTTTTTCACATGCCTGTTAGCCATTTGTATGTCTTCTTTTGAAAAATGTCTATTTGTGTCCTTTGTCCACTTTTTAAAAAAATTTTAAAATTTTGTGGTACAGTTAAGGGTTAGGTATACCAATATGCATTGCGCAGGTACCCTTGTTGGTGAGGTGTGCCCCCCATCCCCAGACAGATATTGACATCGTTAATCCCACCTCCCTTCCCCTCCCTGCCCCC
>NW_007251079.1:738279-749558 GCF_000164805.1 Carlito syrichta
CTTTTTTTTTTTTTTGAGTTGGAGTCTACTCTGTCGCCCAGACTGGAGTGCAGTGGCCGCTCCCGGCCACCGCAGCTTCGATCTGCTGGGCTCCGGTGATCCTTCCTCCTCAGCCTTCCAAGTAGCCAGAATTACAGGCATGCACTACCATGCTCGGCTGATTTTTTTAATTATTATTATTATTTATTGTAGAGATGAGGTCTCACTGCCCAGGTGGGTCTCGAACCCGCGGGCTCAGGCAATCCACTCAACTCAGCCTTCCAAAGGCGCGGGATTACAGGCTGAGCCACCGAGCCCGGCTTGTACCACATTTTTTAAATTCAGTCTTCTTTTGATGGATAGCATGGTTGGTTCCATGATCTTGCTATTGTGAACAATGCTGTGATAAACATACGTGTGCAGGTATCTTTTTTATAGAGTGATTTCAGTTCTTCGGGGTATATTCCCAGTAAGGGGATTGCGGGGTCATATGGAAGGTCGATTTTTAGAGCTTTTAGGAATCGCCACACTGATTTCCACAGAGGCTACACTAGTTTACACTTCCACCAACAGTGTATAAGTGTTCCCTTTTCACCACATTCTCTCCAGCATCTGTTATTTTTTGAGTTATTGATTATGGCCATTCTGACATCTAGGATCTACAAGGAACAGAAACGTGCTGAAAAAAAAAAAAAAAACCCAAAAAACCCTATTACAAAGTGGGCAAAAGTTATGAACAGACACGTCTCAAAAGAAGACATACGAGTGGCCAACAGATACATGAAGAAATGTTCAACCTCACTAGTCATCAAAGAGATGCAAATTAAAACTACACTGAGATACCACCTAACTTTGCCCACTTTTTAATAGAATTATTGTTCTTGTTGTTGAGTTGTTTGAGTTCCTTGTAAATTTTAGATATTATTTCCCTATCAAATGCATAGTTCGCAAATATTTTATCCTATTCTGCAGGTTGTCTCTTCGATGTTGATTATTATTTTGTGATGTAAAACCTTTTGTTTAGTTAAATCACATTTGTCTATCTGTGCATTTTGGATATTGACACTGAGTCCCCGTTATGACACTATTCCCTGGGGACCACCCTGCCACCTAGTGGTAGGTTGATTAAATTGGTCTTTGCTCATCAAGGAAGTGACAAAGATTTGTCCTTATTGGAATAGACATATATTCTGAGTATGGATTTGTCTTCCCTGCTGATAACATTTCTTTTAGTACCACCATCCGTGGACTTAAAGAGGCCTTACTCACCATTATGACATTCAACACAGCATTGCATTGGATCCAGAAATGACTTTCATAGCAAAGGAAACTCAACAATGGACAATGGCCTTGAATTAACCTTTCCATGTACCTTATTATCCAAAAGTAGTTGACCTAATTGAGAGGTGATGTGGCTTAATAAAGACTCAGTTATGGTTTCAATTTGGAAATAACACCTTGAATTGGTAGAATTCTGTTTTATAGTGTACAGTTTATGCTTTGAATCAGAGGTTATTGCATGGAATGTTTTATTTTTCCTTTGTCAGAATACATGTGTCCTGGGATCAAAGGGTGGAGGTGAAAGTGGCTACTCCTATTATATTAATTAATAATGTATTGCAGAATTTTTGCTTTCCTTCATGCCAACATTGAGTTCTACAGGATTGGAGAAATTATCACACAAGAGGACAATGCTTCCTTCAGGGGACATGATGGCACCATCACAATGACTCTACAAAGCTGAAAAATGAAACTTCTACCTGGCTATTTTGGGCCCTCTTTGCCATGAAACAAAGAAAAAATGAAGCTAAAAAGGAGCTAACCCACTGGCTGGAGTGATAGATTTTGATTATCAAGAATAACATGAGTTTCTATAAAAAAGAGACCTGTACACACATTTATTGCAGCACTATTCACAACAGCAAAAACATGGAACCAACCGTGCTGTCCCTCGAAAATGGACTGGATTTTAAAAATGTGGTACACAATGGAATATTATGCAGCCATAAAGAAGGACAAACATATGAACTTTACAGCAACTTGAATGGATGTAGAGTTTATCATACTCAGTGATCTATCACAGAAACAAATAACAGAGTACCATATGTTCTCACTCATACGTTGACCCTGAACATTTACCATAATAATATAAGAAAGGGATTGGCAGTAGTGGGATACTTCCGGGGTTGGGGAGACACACAAAATCAATAAGGGTACTTGATCTCAAACCAGGCAAAGTAGGGACCAAAGGGAGGCCCAAACTTTACCTGTATGATGACCACTTGTATACCTAATCCTGAACTATATAATCCAGATCTTTAAAATAAATAAATAATTTAAAAAGAGTAATGTGATTTGCTCCCATGCAATAGAAACAAAAATAACTATGTCTGGAACTCATGGGATTCTTCAGGGTGCCACCTGGCAATTCCATACCCAATAGTAAAGGCTGACTGAAGATCATATAAGTTAAAATATGGGAGGATGACTTAGGACTCAGATCCTTTAGGAATAAAGGTTTAGGTAACTCTATCAAGTAAAGAACCCAGAACAGCTTAGGTTCTGTGAGGGAAAGTAAACTATGGGATGGGTGGATAAAAAATTTCGTAGATATCAACGATGACCAGTGACTGATTATAGAAATGAGGACTGTAGAAGCCTTGCATACATTCTCAATGTTTGTTACATACACATGTTTCTCTGTATGTATTGGTAATTCTCCTCTTCTTCTTTCTTCTTTTCAGGAAAAAATTCAGGCAGAGTTACAGTCATTTAAGTTTACAATTTAAACTTAGGTAACAACAATTTATGAGAAAGGGACCGAATTTGAAGAGTTATAGACATAGCCCAGAAAGGAAACAATGCTTGTTGGGACTATATGTCTTCTCATTTGAGGAAGAGCAAAAACGTCCTCATTTGTGAAAAGGACAGCTGTGTCAGTTGTTGTAAGGAAATTCAAATATGTATAGAAGTGTTCATATGAAAGCTGAGTAGTCAAAGTGGTGAACGGAGTCAGTTACTCATTTATTGTCTCTCATCACTGAATATGAGATATACTGTATGACATACAATATTTGTTTAAACATTTCTCCTTTAAAGGGAGCATGATGAGCTTTCTCACTAGAGCATGCTGGAGGGACATTGTAGGAGGAAAAGGTTAACTACAATTTCCGGAATATAGGTTTGGCAGTGGGTATGTGAAGATAGGTGGAGATAGCCTGTGAAGCCCACCCCAGACATGAATCAAAACACAATCCATCTGTGGCTGCATAGCTTCTATAGTGATAACTTTTCTGCAATCCTCTCAACATGGAAACCACACGACCACCTGTGATACAGCAAGTCACACACCAGGCAGCCTCTCCTGCAAGTCCCCATGTAGCCTGTACAGGCAGTCAAGGACCCAGAGAATCCATGCAGAGCTTTCACTGCCTCTGCAAGTCCTGGTGCATCATACATGCTCCAAAGACCTCTGCTTCCACTGGCACCTGGTCTCTCAAGGCATGCCCATACCACTAGTTCTGGATCACCTATTCAGTCCCTGCACTCCGGGGGGTTGCCTATCATTTGCTTATGATTTCCCCAGATCATGTGTGGTGTAGCTAAACTACTAAACTTCTCTAATATCTGGCTGTTGGGTGACTGAACCACATTTTCTCCAAAGTTTGAACCTCTTCCACATTTGTCCTTCTATGGATACTCTCTCTTAATCATAAGGTATCATATAGCTATTCCTTACAACTTATGTCTATTCCTTTACAATAGTTAAGTTATTTTAGTATAATAATTATGGTATAATAATTTCAAAATAATAATTTTTATAGTAAACTTCTGATTAACCTACTGTGCTGTCTTTCTTTCTTTCTTTCTTTCTTTCTTTCTTTCTTTCTTTCTTTCTTTCTTTCTTCCTTTCTTTCTTTCTTTCTTTCTTTCTTTCTTTGTTTTAATTGGAGTCTCACTCTGTCGCCCAGGCTGGAGTGCAGTGGCACACTCATGGCCATCACAGCCTCAACCTATGGGGTTCAAGTGATCCTTCTGCCTCAGTCTTTCAAGTACCGGAACAACAGGCATATGCCACCATGTCAAGCTAATTTTTTTTTATTTATTATAGAGATGAGGTCTCACCAAGTTGCCCAGGTTGGTCTCAAACCTGTGGGCTCAGGCAATCCTTTCACCTCGGCCTCCCAAAGTGCTGGGATTGTAGGCATGAGCCACCGCACCTGGCTATGCTGTGCTGTTTCTTTGTACTATATTGTAAAATCGTCTTCTTGATTTAATGTTATATTTTTTGGATGTAAAAATGATAAAAAAGGGAAAAAAATATTCATTACTTCTGGAGAGAACCATGATATTAAGTTTGGAGGTTGAGGGTATTTTCTTTTTCTTTGTATCACTTAATTTTTTTTTTACAAGAGAAAAGCATAGACATTTATTTAATATAAATTTTACATGATGTGGGAGCCTTCAGAAAATGAAGACTTGACTCCAGAGAAAACTTTATGTTTATGGACAGTCATACAGAATACAATTGGAGGACAAAAGTGTTTGAACTAATGGTAATAACCTGGGAGAACTTAACAAGGTCTACTTGTTCACATTCTTCTTGGGCTTTCTGTATGTCATTCTTTCCCTCCAAGTATAGGGGATATAAGGATCTTATATGTAAAATAAGGGTCCTTGAGGGAAGAAGGAGGGAGGAGGTCAGAAAGGGACCTTTCTAGGTTTTCTGGCCTGCTTCAGGGGAGAAGGAGCAAGGAGACTTCTAAGTACTGTGGCCAATTTCAGGGTATAAAATGGCAAGGGGAATTTTAGTTTCTATAGTGTTCTTTAAGAAGGGGGCAAGGAGGACAAGGTCAGATTGACCTTCCTGCTTCTGTGGTTTTCTTAAAATTTTTAGGCTTAAAATACTCAGTATGCCAAAGTGTCATATTTTGGCATAGCATTTCCTGTACCACATCAACACTAACAAAGTGATGAGTGAGATCTCTCGCCCTTCCCCTCCCATCCCCGGTACTTTAAGGACATTATTCCATTTAAAATTTTTATATGGAAAATATTTTATATCACACACCATGAACAAAAACATTAAATAAAAATTTGTCTGTTTTGAAATGTCAAAAATATTTTAATAATTATGTTCATATATAGTTATTTTGACTAGTTATTAATGGCTGCCATCTACTAATATATTTGGCAAAACTCACTTGCATTTATATATCACTTTTATTTCTGGAAATTATTTGTCATATCACTGATCTGGCCTATCTGTTACTTTAACTTGTGAGTAGATATAAGCCAACAGCTAACTATCTCTTTGCAGCATAATGCCAGATAGAAGGGCAGATCTGATTTGGAGGAATTCTGCTAGTAGTCACTTCTCAAGCTGTGTGTTAGTAAATTTTCCTCAAAATAAGGATTTAAACAATATAATTTTTCTTTTCTCCCCAGTAGAATAGCAGGTCGAAGCTGCGGTGGCCACTGCACTCCAGTCTGAGCGACAGAGTGAGACTCCAACTCAAAAAAAAAAAAGAATATTATTTTGGAAAAATACAAATTCATAATTGTTAATGCAGCTTTAACTGTGTTTAGAAGATAGGATGTTAATTTTTTAAATTGTTAATATTTCTTTCTATATTTGATAATTGCAGTGGTTGCTAAACTATTTTTAAAAATTAATATTTTATTCATGGCTTACCTACTTTATTACACACAACTGCACATATGTACACAGAGGAATGTATTGACACATTGTTATCATGCTAGGTTAAAAGTTCTGAAGTCTGGCAATTCTAGACTGTCATTCTAGAATAAATGTAATTCTAGATTAAGTGTAATTTCTAGATTTAAATGTTTTAGAGAAGCCTACAAATTAGGTGTTAGGCTTCACTTTAAGAAATTTCTGAAGTTCGTTAGGGAGGAAAGTGGGTGAGAAGCCTTAGGTATGGTGGAAATTTTAAATTCTCTAGTTTTTTTCTTCAAAGATACTAATAGATAGAGAATCTAACCAAAATGTGGAATTTACAGAAATCAACACTTCGTGTCTGACTTTTTACATACCTTGGAATAGAAATAAATTAAAATACTCCCATTCAAATGATGATGAAATAATATGTAGACTTAGACTTGACAACTTGCTCACGCAGTAAAATCTGTTGTATTGTTCCTTTATTCACAGTGCTGTGGTTCTTTAACTAAAGCTGATAGTGCTGAATTGAATACATACATGGAAAAAAGAGATAACTCATTGTGTGCAAGGCTCACTACTGTTTGCCTTGTTTTACCAGAGATTCTACTTTAAATGTTTACATTGCAGAAACATACTTTGATAATTGAATACTTTTGTAAAAGTTGCATTCTGTGTTTATTTTAAAAAATAAAGAAATGAGAAATATTATTGGTGAATGCAGAAGTGACCTTCTATTGATTGTTACTCTGAAGTTAGTCAGAGAACTACTATGTGTCTCAGTTAGGGTTTTGGAATTCAAGAAATATTATCAAAGGAATACACAGCTTCCTGGACACAAGCAGGTTAAAAAGAGCATAAAACAAGATCAAGAGAATAGTTATAGGAAATCCACAAATTAAGAAAATATTGAACATTTGCTGAGGCAGACTGAATGCTAATATTAATTCAAAAGTTTTGAATCATTGGAACTCACAGGGGTGTCCTGTCAAAGAAACAGGCAGCAGGAACACTCCTCAAAGCTGGAAATAGACTCAAAAAGATGGTGATCAGATAGGAAGAGGTGTGAAGGCAGAAAGTGGTGTGAAAACATTCCCAACAGGAGAGACAGTGGAAAGAAGTCAATGGAAAAATTTAAGTAATCAGAAAAAGAGAGAATGTATAATGGCTTATTAATTTTGTTCCATGCATTAAGACATATTTGGTATTTGTTTTACATAGCAGCTAAATCTTTTTCACCATAATTAACAACAACTTCTGCATAGGCATTGTTTGGTGAAAAATGGATGCTGACTGTTGAAAGTAGTATTATACCTTACACTTTCTCATTTGTAAAATAGATCAATAATGCTTGTTTCTGAGGTAGTTGGAAGGTGGAATATGACCTGGTATGAAATGAGACAAGGAAGTCATGCTTCAGTGTTGTAGACATGTGTGACTCTAAATATGCTGAGCAATCATAGGAGTGATAATAAGATACCACTACACACCCATCAGAATGACTAATACAGTTCAGAATATGGAGTATCTGGAACTTTCATATATTAGCAACCAGAGTGTAAAAGGGTGACATTCTTGGAAAATTAATATAGCAAATATACCTACCCTGTGACTCAGAAGTTCCATTCCTACATTTACAACCAAAGAGAAATGAGTATATGTACTCACAAAATAACTTGTACAGAAATGTTCACAGCAGCTTTAGTAATAAAAACCTAGTAGGAAAAATAAAACAAATGCCCATCAACAGAAACATGGAAAGACAAAATGATGTATTCCTACAGTGGAATACAACAAAACATTAAAGAAAACAAACTAGTGGTTTAGATATAATGGATTGAATATTGGTGTCTCCCCCAAAATTCATATGTTGAAATCCTAACTTTTAAGGTGATGGTATTAGGAAGTGGGGATCTTTGAGAGATGATTATGTTATGAGGATTTCATGAGGATTAGTGCCCTTATAAAAAAAAGTTCCAGAGAGATCCCTGGCTCCTTCACCATGTGAGGACACAGAGAGAAGGCATTATTTGTGAACCAGGAAGAAGGCCCTCACCAGACACCAGATCTGCCCAACATGTTGATCTTCATCTTCCTAGTCTCCAAACCGGGTATCAAATGAGACAAGGGGAAATGGTTCCAATTTTGAATAGAATTGAGATTCCAGAAGCAAAACCTCAATTTCTCAACCAACTCATCTTTGACAAGGACTCCACCACCTACCACTGGGGAGAGGAGAATCTATTCAGTAAATGGTGCTGGGAAAACTGGCTGACCACATGCAGAAGATTGAAGCAGGACCCCTATCTATCCCCATACACAAAGGTTAACTCCAAATGGATCAGAGACTTAAATGTAAAACCTCAAACCATAAGAACCTTAGAAAATGAAGGAAATACCCTCATGGAAATTGGAACTGGCATCCAATTCCTGAACAAAACCTGAAACCCACAGGTCATAAGAAAGAAGATAGACAAGTGGGACCTTATTAAACTGACAAGTTTCTGCAAGACCAAAGAAACTATCAAGAGAGCACGGAGACAGCCTACAGACTGGGAAAAAGTATTTGCCAACACTAGGTCTGACAAAGGCTTAACATCCTGGATCTACAAGGAACTAAAACGTGCTGAAAAGAAAAAAAACAAACAACCCCATTATAAAATGGGCAAAAGATATGAACAGACACTTCACAAAAGAGGACATCCGAGTAGCCAACAAACACATGAAGAAATGTTCAACCTCACTAATCATCAGGGAGATGCAAATCAAAACCACACTGAGATACCACCTAACTCCAGTCAGAATGACAATTATCAACAACTCAAAAAATAACAGCTACTGGAGAGGGTGTGGAGAAAAGGGAACACTTCTACACTGTTGGTGGGAGTGTAAACTAGTGCAACCTCTGTGGAAAGCAGTGTGGCAATTCCTAAAAGCTCTAAATATCAACCTCCCATATGACCCCACAATTCCCCTACTGGGAATATACCCTGAAGAACTCAAATCACTCTATCTAAAAGATACCTGCACACGTATGTTTATCGCAGCGTTGTTCACAATAGCAAGAACCTGGAAACAACCATGCTGCCCATCAAAAGAGGACTGGATTAAAAAAATGTGGTACATATACATGATGGAATACTACGCAGCCATAAAAAAGAACAAAATCATGAATTTCACAGCAACCTGGATGGAACTAGAGTCTATAAAACTGAGTGACCTCTCACAGAAACAAAGATCCGAATATCACATGTTCTCACTCATATAATGGACCTTGAACATCCAATGTAATTCTATAAGAAAATGACTGACCGTACTGGGAAACTATGGGGGTGGGAGGGAGATGGGATTAACAGTAGCAAATATCTGTGTGGGGATGGGGAAACACCTCTTATCAACAGGGTGCCTGAATGAATGTAATTGTACACCTAACCCTTTACTGTACCCCACAAAGCCATAATAAAAAATATTGATTATGAAAAACAAAACAAAACAAACAAAAAACCAAACGAGACAAGGAAGTCATGCATCGGTGAGACATAAATTTCTGTTGTTTATAATTTACTCATTTTATGATATTATGTATGTCAAATGTACCAAAACAATATGCAACAATTTGAATACATAAATCTCAAAATAGTAATATTGAGTGACATGTTAGCTAGTCACAAAAGTTGGCAAACTGAAAAACTCCATCTATATGAAGTTCAAAAGCAGGTCAAAGTAATCTTCAGTGACAGGAGACAAAATAGTGGGTGCCTGTCGCTGGGGGCATAATGATTGACTGGGAAAGATCACAAGGAACTTTGAGGGACCCTAGAAATGTTTTATGTCTTGATCAGAGTGACAGTCACATTAGTACACATATTTGTCTCAATTTAGCAGTACTCACACATTCATGTATTTATTGTATATAATAAAGTCCTATTATCTAAATAAATGAATGGATAAATTAATAAGTATATAGTTTCAATTTAAATATACTTGCTAATTGCTTTCTACTATACTAATTATTATTATTAAGAATACTACTCTTGTGTTTTTTCATACTGTATGCCAAATGTCTATGTCATAGCTGTGACTGGGGTGAGGATGATGAGGGTAAAATAATATAATTGCCTATAGTAATCTAATATGATGAATTTTAGGAACCCTCTGAATTCAGGCTCAGCTCCTTGCTGACTCTGCCTATTTAAGTAAGTATGCTTAAATTCCCTAACCTTTTGCTCCCATTCTTAGTATGTGAGTAATAATTATGCCCCTCACATTTTTTGTGAGGCTTAAAACATTTGTAAGATAAACTGTTACATATTAAAAATGCATGTTATCTATTTTTATTTTCTTCATTAAAATTCTTACTGATTTTTGCAAGCTGTGTTGAAAATGTAGTTTTAATTTAGCTGTTGTTATCATTCTTTTATAGCCTTGCCTAAGTACTTTTTATGTATTTTTACTTAGGGGATTTATAGAAAATCACTTTCATATTAATTCATTTTATCTTTTGATTACTATTTATGAATAATAACTCCAGTGAATGGTTGACTTTTCTGAAGGTTATCATTACTATAATCAGCACGATTAGTATAATTTCCTAGGAAATTAAAAGCTTATTGTACAAAAATATAAGCTTCTTAAGAGCAGATACTTTGCTGTTTCTGTGATTATAGTCATGTACCATGTACATGGTCTACCATACTGTACAAGCTAATTTATTGATTCAGTAAATGAATATATTTGGTAAACAAAACTTAGTCCTTAGGCCTATAACATGCCCAAACTCTCCTCTTATGAAAACCAAGAAGGCTGTACTTTCAAAAGGCTTCTGGTGATATATTTCATGCAATGTGCCAAGAATTTCTCAAACAGAAGTCTCAAAATAAGACAGGCTTTGCATCTGAAAAAGTCTTTGTTCCTGGGTCAGAAATGCTTTTCTTTGGATGTACAGGAAGGACTTTGTGGAATCATAAGACGGGGGCCTTGGAATTGTATTGGTATGAGTGAAAATGGTTGGGGGAATGCAAGCAGGATCTAACAAACCTATTAAAGATAGAAAAAACAAAGAAACAAACAAACAAACTTTATCATCAGTGGCAGCAGGCCAAAGAAAGACATCGAACCAACTTGTGGACACCTACACATGTCTGCAAAGTCTGTCAGATTATTTTTTCCTCCAGTATTGTAGTTGTTTGAATGGCACTCAGAGTCAAAACCACTACTTTGTACCTTTAACACCATTGTTATTTTTCCTTTTACTTCTTTTCCCATTTTGATGTTAGTGGAATTTTATCCAGTGCTCAATTTACACAGCAGATGACAAAACCCAGACTTAGAGTACAGCTCCAGATTAATCTGAAAGAGTTCTGGATTAAACATCCTTTCTTTTTTTTTTTTTTTTTTTTTTTTTTTTTTTGGGTTGGAGTCTCACTGTCGCCCAGACTGGAGTGCAGTGGCCGCTCCCGGCCACCGCAGCCTCGACCTGCTGGGCTCCGGCGATCCTTCCGCCTCAGCCTTCCGAGTAGCCGGAATTACCGGCATGCGCTACCACGCCCGGATGATTTTTTGATTTATGGTAAAGATGAAGTCTCGCTGCCCAGGCGGGTCTCGAACCCGCGGGCTC